>NC_068997.1:21807156-21810771 GCF_001194135.2 Octopus bimaculoides
GTCTACCATATCCACTCACAGGGTCTTGATCGGCTCGGAGCTATAGTAGAAGGCACTTTTCGAAGTTGCCACGCGGTGGGACTGAACCTGGAACCATGTAGTTAGGAAGCTAGCTTCTTACTACTAAACCACGCCTGAAATATATACAGATATTGAAATATATAAAAAAATATTCCAATTTTCTGGCCATTACCGCTCTAAATCCAACTATTCTATTACACAAACTGTCACTTTCAATCACATGCAGACACACACACCTTTATAAACAGACACACACACCTTTATAAACAGACACACATTACATATATGCGCTCTCTCAGATATAATTACTGACACACTTGTAGACAAACATATAATATCCATTGCTGATCTCCCTTCCTCCCTCTCTCTCTCTCTCTATCTCCCTCTCTCTCTCTCTCTCTCTCTCTCTCTCTCTCCATCTTTTCTTTGTTTCACTGACATTGTGTGTTCAATAATTTGTCACTTGCCCTCCTGACTTTGACCTCTGTGTTTTCTAATCACTTCCCACGTGATCCATCATCTTATCAGAGTCCGTCACCTTCCGTTCCCTCCAATGATTCTGCTCTCTCTCTCTCTCTCTCTCTCTGTCTCTTTCTCTATCTCTCTCTCACCTTGTCTGTCTGTCTGTCTGTCTCTCTGTCTCTCTGTCTCTCTCTCTCGCTCTCTCTCTCCATCGTATTCTTTTGCTCTCTAATGGGACTCGCCTTCTATCTATCGTTCTCTAATTCTGCAATTACCAACTTCATCCCTCTCTAAGGGATTCTATTTTAGTTGTTTGTCCCTTATCCCTTGCTCCTTCCGTATTTATCCTCCTCTTACTGTTCAGTATCCCCCTCTCTCATTCTCTATCTATCTATCTATCTATCTATCTATCTATCTATCTGTCTAACTGTCTAACTGTCTGTCTGTCTGCTTATCTATCTAGCTATCTTTCTCTTACTTAGACACTCATACATTGAGTCTCTGTCCTCTTTCTTTCTAGTTTATTTCACGTCAAAATTTGTTCGTGTGTGTGTCTGTGTTTGTATGTGTGTATGCGTGTGTCTGCGTGTATGTGTACCTGTGCGCGCGCTCGCGTTTCTGGCTTTCTGCTTCATTTCCCATATTTAACTCCTGACACCATTCTTTTTCCAGCCTTTGTCCTTATATTTGACCAGCTGACTTCCTCGCTCTTACTTTCTCCTTTTCATACTTGACCTCTCTTTCTCTGTCACCTCATTTCCATTCCATGTTTGCGCTCTCATTCATTCAATCATTCGTTTGACCCGCCTTCGCTCCTTGATCTCTCTATATTAACCCCAACCTTGCTTACTTTTTTCGTTCACTTCACTAACATCCTTACTTTTCTACACTGTTGTACTCAGAGCCTCTTATCAATTATCGATTATTTTCCATTCCAAAATTCGTTCGAGGATCAAAGAAAATGCTCAGCAGACTTTGTTTCTACTCTTTATTTTCTGAGTTCAAACCTTACCAAGATGGCTTCTGTTTTTTCTTAGATCCATTGTTGTTAAAATAAGTATCAGTCAACAACTGGGGCCGATTACATGGATCAAACTTCTTCCGCCTCAAGTACTCTTTACACTTTTACTTGTTTCAATCATTTGACTTCGGCCATGCTGGAGCACCACTTTCAGTCGAACTAGTAATAAGACCTAAGGACTTATTATTTGTATACCTAGTACTTATTCTATTGCCGAATCGTTAAGTTACGGAGACGTAAACGCACCAACATCGGCTGTCAAGCGAAGGTGGGGACACACACACACACACACACACACACACACACACAAACACACATATATATGCACACAGACACACACACGCACGACGGCCTTTCAGTTTCCATTTACCAAATCCACTCAGAAAGATTTCGTTTGCACGAGGCTATAGGAGAAAACACTTGCACAAGATGCCACGCAGTGGGACTGAACCCGGAACCATGTGGTTGGGAATGAAGCATCTTACCGCATAGCCACTCCTTGCATATAATAAAAAATTGTTATACATTTTTCTGTATCGATATTATTTAACTCCAGTTTTTTAAAAATGTATGATACTGTTACTATTATGCAAATACTTTATATTTATAATTCAATTAAAGTTTTGTTATGGTAGAATCGGTAGAGCATGTTTCTTTAGGTTCTGAGCTCCAATCTCAACGGGCTCAACTTTGCTTTTCATCTTTCCATTGTCGATATAATGAGCACTGGTTTAAACCGGTGTCAGTGCAATTGACTCTTCCATCCCAGAATATTTATGGCCGTATTGATGTGATTTAAGAAACAAAATGACAAATTAATGTGGAAATGAGTTAAAATTAAAGAGGAGATGGAAAATTGATTTGAGAAGATAGGAAATGATAGAGGAAATAGCGGAAAAACAGATCTGAAAATGGCGTCCATTGGGATGAGGATTTTGTAATAAAGTTTGTTAGCGGGAAATAACGTGACAATGGCTGATAACAGATGATGGGAAGGAGGAGAAAATGGTGTTTATCTGTGGTTGAGAGAGCCAGGGGAGGACTGGGATATTTGTGTGACAATTGATTAAGAGGAGAGGAAAATAGAAACAGTGAGAATGTGAGTGAATGATATATATTGAAACAGATAAAAAAAAAATGGTGATTTGAAAAAATAAAGTTGTGGAAATAATTATAGATAACAGATTTAAAGAAGGAGAGAAAGAGGTAGCTAATATAAAATAAATGAAAATTAACTTATGTGTGTGAGTGTGTGTAATTAATCGGTAATACCATTTGAGTAAACTTTCCAAGTGACCGAATTAAGCTTGTCCGACGTTCTAACAATTAATTCATCCCTTTTCTCAAAGTAAAAATGACAATATATTTGTATCATAGATGGGACGGTCACTAATGAAATGATTTCACTGCCTACCTAAAGGGAGAGCAAAAATAATATCGGTTAAATTAAAATGATCATTGAAAATGATGCTATTATTCAGCTAACTCTAAATCAGACGTAATCAAATAGGCCATTGATCTAAAGCATTCCGGCCGTGGCCATACCGTCTGTTGTGCAATAGAGATTATTTTGCCCATTGTATTCTTTACATGATGTAGGGTGAGGTATTTTTTCTTCGAGTATCCATAAATCCGTTTATTCTGTTCCCATGGCTTATAAATCCCCCAAATTACAACATTCCCTTGAACGGGATGCCGGTCCGTTGCAGGATCGACGGCCAGCAGATATGAAGGGAGTGGTCAATCACAGCGACCTTAGTGTTTGATTGATCCTTTATTTTATCGACACCAAATAATTGAAATGCAAAGTTGAATTTGGTGAATCAGAGAGCGAATAATCGAAAAACAAAGAAAATGTTGCTAAGCATTTTGTCCAACGTATATAAATATTTTGCCTGCTTCCCGTCTTATGCATGAAGAAATTATGTGTTATTTCATTTATTTTGTTTACAAGAACATTTATCGATTTGTATTCCGTTTTCATGCTAGTTGCACAATTTATTTAGTGTTGCTGAATCACTTTATTATTATTATTATTATTATTATTATTATTATTATTATCATTATTATTATTATTATTATTATTATTATTATTATTATTATTATTATTA
>NC_068997.1:21817021-21818083 GCF_001194135.2 Octopus bimaculoides
TCTCTCTCTCTCTCTCTCTCTCTCCCATCGTCTATTCACCATCCTCTCCTCTCTATAACTCTCTCACTCTGCCTTTTTCTGTTCATGTTTTAATCACTCATTTAATTTCACTCTGCCTGTCTCTCTTATTCCCCCTCTCTTACTCTATAATTATTTTGTCATTTGCTGTTATTCTCTCTTTATTAAGCCATTTTGGTCAGTTATTATGGAAGTTAAGTAGAGTAAACAGTGTTTTGCCAGTCGATTTGTTACACCTCGTTGCTGTAGTTGTTATCTTTATTAATGGAAAAAAACACAAACACGCACAAACAAACACACATATACACACGCACGCACGCACGCACGCAAACTCACATATACTCATACACGCAAACACAAACACAGTTATGCACATAAACGTACATACACACAGATAGATACTTCACACACACACCATACACAAATTTAAACACGCGTATTAGTAACAAGGGAGTTATACTTTTATTTTCGTAAGAGAGCAACTGCGTGAGCACTCAGTCTGCTAGAAATAACAGCGAAATCATTTTCAAATTGCAACGTAGAATCTTAATTAGATATACACTTGTGGTTGCGATCGCGGGCAACAACGAATGAACTTAGGCTAAAAAGCAACAGCTACAATGACAATGTCATCATCTACAACTACTACTACTACTACTACTACTACTGGTGGTGGTTTTGGTAGTGATGCTGCTGCTGCTGCTAACGAACCACAATTGCTACATTAGCATCTTGTTGTTGTTGGCACTCCATCGCTTACGACGTCGAGGGTTCCAGTTGATCCGATCAATGGAACAACTTGCTCGTGAAATTAACGTGCAAGTGGTTGAGCACTCCACAAACACATGTACACTTAACGTAGTTCTCGGGGACATTCAGCGTGACACAGTGTGACAAGGCTGACCCTTTGAATTACAGACACAACAGAAACAGGAAGTAAGAGTGAGAGAAAGTTGTGGTGAAAGAGTACAGCAGGGTTCACCACTATCCCCTGCCGGAGCCTCGTGGAGCTTTAGGTGTTTTCGCTCAATAAACACTCATACA
>NC_068997.1:21819409-21823723 GCF_001194135.2 Octopus bimaculoides
AAACAAAATTGTTTTACATATGCATAAGCAAACGCGCGCATATATATATATATATATATATATATATATATATATATATATATACTTTCCCACACACGCGCACACATACAAACACGCACATAAGTAAAAGGCTTTATCAAAGATGAATTAAAGCCTTACCTTAAAATTCGTGATTGATGAGTTTTTTTTTTATTTCATTACTTCGTGTATGTGTGTCTTTGTGTTTGTGTTTGCCCGTCTTCTAATGCTTGACGGCCGGTGTTGGTTTGTTTAAAATGCCGTAAATAGAGGTTCAGCAAAAGAGACCGATAGGATAGGTACCAAGCTTGAAATAAATAAATAAACATTGTGATTTTAGTGCTCGTGAATGTGGTGCCCCAGCGCGACTGCAGTCCAGTGAATGAAACAAGTAAAGGTTAGAGGATTCGTATATTTAGTGAAATAAAGTACATGTAATATTGTACAAATTTTAAAGTAAGGTTTTTAATCAAGTCTGAAAATAACTACGATTTGGTTAGATACAGAACGACAAACTTATTCATCCAATCGTCGAGCTGCTACGTAAGACTTCGAATTCCATTGAATCTGTATCTGTCAATCTATTAATCAATCAATCAATCTATCTATCTATCTATCTATCTATCTATCTATCTATCTATCTATCTATCCGTCTGTCTGCCTGTCTGTCTGTCTGTCTGTCTGTCTCTCTCTCTCTCTCTCTCTCTCTCTCGCTGGGAGAGTATTGTTGTAATATGTGATACGATAAAAACTGTCGCATTTTGAATCACTTTTCTACTTTTCTCCCCCCTCTCTCTCTCTATATATATATATACATATATATATAGATATAAAGAAAGAGAAAGATAGAAATATATATATATATATATATATGTAAACATATATATATATATGGGAGAATGTACGAAAAAAACAACAACAGACGAGGACAGGTGGTGTAAACAACAAAAGGATGTATTAGTTTGACGCTCGGGAATACAGAAAGTCTTTAACGTTTCGAGCTACGCTCTTCAACAGAAAGAATACGGAGAAAACAAGGAGAAAAACATGGAGAAAAAAAATTGAATGGTGTTTGGTCAAAGATTAATCATGTATACAAAAACTCGCCGGCACCAGAAAATATTGATACTTTGAAATGTAGAAACAATAACTGTACATTTGAATAGTTAAACACAACTGCAATCCGTTGCAATTGCTAGCGAGAAAGTTTCACCACAAATATCAAAATGTTGTGGTTTCATGCCTGATTGAGTACGTTTATGCGTCAATAAATCCCTATTTTGTACGTATATTTAGCCTGAAATACTGCAATTGTATCGTTTCTCACTCATACGAATGTGTTTGTGGTTAGATAAATGTCCCTTTTATCTTTTACTTGTTTCAGTCATTTGACTGTGGCCATGCTGGGGCACCGTCTTGAAGGGTATTAGTCGAACAAATTGATCCCAGGACTTTTTAAAGTCTAGTACTTATTCTATCGGCCTCTTTTGTCGAATCGCTTGGGGAACAAACACAAGCACACACACGCACACATACGACAGGCTTCTTTCAGTTTCCCGCTCTCAAACCCACTCAAAAGGATTTAGTCGGCCCGAGGCTATAGTAGAAGACACTTGCCCAAGGTGTAACATTGTGGGACTGAAGTCGGAACCATGTGGTTAAACGCGATCACAGAGTTTTGAATTGAGTGAATTATTTTCTTATTTTAAACGATTTTCCACAGACTTCATACACATAATATTCTCTGTTTGATGAGGGACATTATTCATAACAGGCGTTCTTTTATTATGAATCTGTCTTTCAATGAGTCTCTTTTCCATACTTTCAAATCTGTATAAAATCTGTATTCGAATCTGCATAAACTAAGTTTGTTATATAATTGTCAGTAGGGATATATATTTCTATAAAAGATTTTCAGTAATGTTATATTTTCTTCTTCAAAGTCTGATTTCTCAACTACAAGGCAAATCGTCTTGAATTTTGGAAGACATTCATTTGCTTCCTCGAAAAATGTACGTAAGAAACAAGAAAGTTTCCGTAAACTTTGATGTGACAGCCTCATACTAATAACATAACAATGTTGAGGTTATGAATGATTAGTCATTACTAAATTAATTGCTACAGAACTAGTGTTGTTTTATGTGACAGGGAACGATCATTATGACACTGATATAGATGTCATTATCCTACCACATGTCAATATCGAGTCAAAAAATTAAAGCGGTTTTCTGGTAAAATCGTTAGTATTCCAGGCAAATGCTTAACGGCATTTCGTCCGTCCTTACGTTTTGTACTCTAATTACGCCGAGGTCGATTTTGCTTTTCATCATTTCAAAGTCTATGAAATAAATACCAGTTGAGTTCTGGATTCGATCTAATCGATTCACTCCCTCACCCGAAATTGCTGACCCTCAACCAAAATCTGGAGCTAATATCTCGTCTAAAATTTTCGTAAAAAAACGAACATCTATTATGAACTAATTTATAGCTCTTTTAGTCTACCCCTAGAATCTCCTTTGTACGAGTTGGCATATAGTTAGCTATATAATACCATATTTGCATTAATATCTAGAAATGGCTGCTGTTTTCCAAGAACAAATTAAATACATACGCACCTCGCAAATCCACACAGTAAATGGTACAGTGAAGATTTGTAAAATATTCGAGATATCCTTCATTTCGATTGCCTGAAATGAACATATTATACATACGATCAAATGTGCATGTCGCATAAACATATGAATACATACGTAAAGTGTAAGTACATACGTTGTAAATTAAAGAGACATGTAAACTAGTTATGTGAGTGCGGCTAAATCTGATTTTAACGTGTATATATTTACATGTGTGCTAATGTGGCCAGGTAGCAGAATCGTTAGCACACCGGGAAAAATGCCTGCCAGCATTTCATCTGTCTTCACGTTCTGAGTTCAATTTTTGCTGAGGTCTACTTTGCCCTTCATCATTTTAGGGTCGATAAAATAAGTGCCGGTTGAACACTGGGATCATTTTTAATCGACTTAGCCCCCTCCCTCCATGTTGCTGTCTTTGTGCCAAAATTTGAAATCAATTTACATGCATGCTCATAAATCACTGGCTTTGACCCCTCCTCTTTAAAAAGATATAACCAACTTTGATTTCTTGGCAGAATGCATAGATACATACATACATACATACATACGTCCGCCCATCCATCCATCCATACATACATACGTACATACATACAAGCATACATACAAGCATACATGCATACATACATACATACATACATACGTTTCATTTCTCCGCAATAAACCTCTTCAACAAGGTGTTTATCTAGCGATTAAAACATAGTCTCAATATGTTCTGATTGATAAGGGAATCCTAATACTTTCTTTATCTGTACAGATTAAATACAGTCAACATATTACATATCATGCTAAGTTTATTTCAAGTTATTTACGTTGTCAGTTACTATTGGTTGTTGTTGTTGCTGTTTATTATGATTATTGTTACTGTTTTTGTAGTTGTAATTGTTGTTGCTCTTGGTACAGTTGCTGTTTTTGTTTTTCTTTTCCCTTTTGGTATATTCCAAAATTTTCCTTGTTTCTTCGTTATTATTCTAACACAAAATGCTTTATCGGCGAGCTTTCTAGATTTCACATTACTTTGAACTTCTCTGTTTTGTGGTTAATGCTGTTTTTTTTTCTTTTCTTTTTTGTTGATGTTAATAATGCTGTAGCTGATAATGTAGTTGATGTTGATAATGTTGTTGTTCAATGCCAGCTCTGTACCGATTGGATAAACCTACAATGCGAAGCATTCCTACCGTAATTATCCTTTCTATTAAAAGCACAAGGTCTGAAATTTGCGGGGAGGAGGTAAGGTCGATTACATCAACCCCAGTGCGTAACTAGTACTTATTTAATCGCCCCCGAAAGGATGAAAGCTAAAGTCAACCTCGGCGGAATTTGAACTCAGAACACAGACGAAATACCGCTAAGCATTTTGCCCGGCGTCTTAACGATTCTGCCAGCTCCCATAATCGATTCCTACCGTGATAATGTTATCGTCATTTTCTATCGATAATTGGTGGCGAACTGGCAGGATCGTTAGCGCGCCGGATTAAATGCTTAACACTATTTTTCTGTATCCTAACGTCTTGAGTTCAAATGCTTTCAAATGCTTTACTTATCAACATCACCTATTCCTATGGAAGGTACAATTTGCAATCTTCGAAACATATGTTGGAAATAAAAGAATTCATTTAACATATGCGTTTTACTCCATTTACTAAATGTGTATATATATATATAT
>NC_068997.1:21823764-21824098 GCF_001194135.2 Octopus bimaculoides
ATGTATATGGGGAAGAGAGAGAGCCAAACAGAAAACATGTATTGTATAGATGCGCACGCACGAACACATACATACACAGTGAAGGGTTATTCAGACTGAATGGAGGGAGGGTAGCTGTTAGATGTAATTGCGATCTGGTAGGTTGTTAGAGATCTAAAATAATAAATATCGCTTTACTGGAGATATTGACTGCTTTTCACTTTGTAAGTACAATTAATTGCAAAGGGAATAAATGCCTACAAACGATTCTGGCAAACACCAACTCACAACAAGCAACCACAAAAAGTAACATACAAGAACGGGAATGCATAGGCAGTCGTATAATTGCGAATGT
>NC_068997.1:21824833-21825457 GCF_001194135.2 Octopus bimaculoides
TCTCTCTCTGTTCCCCCTCTCTCTTTCTCTCTCTCTTTCTGTCCCCCCCTCTCTCTCTGCTGCCTTCTTTTTGGCTACCTCCGCATCGTACACTTTCAGCCGAATACAGACGTGATGATTACAGGAAATTCATTGACGCGCATGAACGGCGGCCTTCACAGATACACACATGTATACCCATCACACACACACATACACTCGTACACACACACCTATATTCATACAACACACTCTTTACACATTTCACTCTAACGTTATTATGCAATTCATTCATAAAATGCTGACCAGACAGCACGATATTTTTTAATGAATGCAATTACATACGCATTCGTAAGAACACGTAAGCGTGTAAGCAGACATAAACATGAATACGCGCACGTAACTGTATGTTTTATCGTCTATTAGTTTCAGTCATTTGACTGCGGCCATGCTGGAACTCCGCCTTCAAAGGTTTTACTGGAACGAATCTTCCCCAGGATGTAATTTTTTTTTGTTTTTTTTTGTTTGTTTGTTTAAGCCTGGTATTAATTCTATAGGTCACTTTTGCTGAACCGCTAGCTTACGGGGACGTAAACACACTTACAACGGTTGTCAAGTAGTATTGGGGCAGAAACACAGATTCAC
>NC_068997.1:21826210-21830110 GCF_001194135.2 Octopus bimaculoides
ATACAGGGATTAGCATGAGTTGCTTCTCCAACATACTGAAAATTTAGAAATAGCAGTCAAAGAACTACTAATTCGAAACTACAAATTTTTTTCTCTAGTTTGGAATCAGTAGTTCTTTGACTGCTATTTCTAAATTTTCAGTATGTTGGAGAAGCAACTCATGCTAATCCCTGTATATTTATGATTATAAATGGTTTTACCGATAGAGGTTTTTTCATACTGGCAAAATTGTTAATTATTAATTTTATTACTAATTGACGATTCCCTGCCCTATATCTGTATATATATATATATACACACATACACGTAAGTACCTGAACACACTCATCTGTTCCTAAACAAGTACATTTAAGTATACTTGCGTCTGTGTGTTTGTATCTATCTATCTATCTATCCATCTATCTATCTATATTTTTGTGTGTATAAATATATTATGCACTCACAAACTCATAAACTGTAGCAGAAATATTTGCATACGTCTAAATTATATACGCAAAATAACACAATTAATTAATAGACAGAAATGGAAAACAAGGAAGTTTCGAAATACACAACTCAACCGTTATGGTGTGTATATATCTATATATATTCTCAGAAACGTACATGCGTATATACTTACATACATACAGTCGCTCACATGTCACTATTACAGCGAATCTGTAGGTCGTATTTTTCCGTTAAAACATATAAAAACACCTGTTTCGCAGGCTGTTGATAAAATGTAACATAAATTAAAATCAAAGCTGTCAAAACAACAAATGTAATTCATATGACATTGTGTATGCACATGTACACATTAATTGTCTGAGGATACATGATATATGTATGTTTGTTTGCATATATATATATATATATATATATATATATATATATATATATATATATGTACAAACACACACACACACACACACACACACACACACACACCCTGTCTCTCTTTCTCTCTGTCCCAAACATAAATATATGCATATATAAGTCTATATTTATATACATCTGCATATGTGTTTGTGTGTGTGTGTGTGCGTGTATATATATGTATATATATATATTAATATTTAACAGAAATAACAGTGGATCAAGGTCCAAGAGTTTCGTGTGTTGGCACTTCCCAAACTTTTGTGACAAGTGCCAACGCACGAAACTCTTCGATATTGAGTCACTCTGTTACTTCTGCTAAGTATTAATAAAAATATACACATACTCATTTTTCAGTTCTATTTTTTCCCGTTTTGCACCAACATAACTCCCCCCCCCTCTCTCTCTCTCTCTCCCTCTCTCTCGCTCTCTCTCTATCTCACACCATGCATCCATATATATAATGCATGTATGCATATCGAAACAGAGAGAGAGAGAGAGAGAGAGAGAGAGAGAGAGAGAGAGAGAGAGAGAGAGAGAAGTAAATTGATAGCTAGCTAGATAGATCTGCATACTCACACACAAATTCGTGTGTATGTATGTATGTATGTATTTGCTTAATCTGTCTTTTTCTCGCATTGATTTCAAGCAATATTTAAACGTCTTGTTTCGTTATTGACAAAATATTAAAAAGACATTCACACAAACATATAAATTGGTCGTAAGACATAGTTTGGTAAACAATAACAGAGATATTTAAATGTGTGCAGGCAAGAAATGAAGTTGTAAACTAGGTTATACGGACACACAGACGCACATATGTGCATCCACACAAGCAGACAGGCAAACGCATACGCGAACTCTGTCTTAAAACCTTTAGTGTGTCGTAGTCATTTACAGTGAAAAGCATGGTGAAACCCATGGTAGCTCTATTTTATACGGCGTCTTGTCTATTTTAGTGTATGTATGTATGTATGTATGTATGTATGTATGAAATATATGGATGTATGCATACATTGATGCATGCACGTGTATGTGTGTGTGTCTGTGTAGAGAGAGAAAGAGAGAGAGATGGATCGATATACGCATATATATATATATATATGTTGTATGTTTGCATGTTTTTGTATGTTTCTGTGCTTTCGTGTATAGTGTGTGTATGTGTATGCGTGCGTGTGTGTGTGTGTGTCCGTGTCCGTTAGAACATTGTGGGCATTCATTAAATATTATAATATACTTTTATTTTTATATTTTGTTTATTTTATTTTGGGAGAGAGTAAAAGAGCGAGAGCGATAGAACATAGGTACGATTTCTATTATTTCTTTTGTTGAACTTCATTTCTCAGATTTGCAAAAGTCAATGTTGCTGTGCTTTCTTCCAATCTATAGAAATGCAAAGCAATGCAATGGCAGATACGTTCGGTAGGTGCGTTAGCTTTACTTCACTTTAAACACACATAAAACAGATTATATACGCACTATTTTATGGGTGTATCAAAGACCATTTTTAATTATGCTATTGAGGTGGAATAAGTTATTTTCCATAAAACTTACTTCAACTCAGTTAGTAACAGTCATTTTCGATGTCATAGTAAATAACATTTATTTGTGATTTACAAGAATTATTACTGCTTTTATGATTTAGATTCTTTAAGGTAATGACTGTTACCTGTCATTCAAGATACATTCTTTAGGTGCGAACACAGCATGGACATTTTATAAGTTTATGTGAGAAAAGGACATGTATGAATGTAAGAATGCGTACTGTATGGGAGCATGTATGTAGTTAAGAACGGATGAGATTATTTTGCTGTTACGTTTGTGGGCATATATAATATATATGTATTTGTTTGCCTGTGTGTGTGTGTTTGCTTGTACGTATATGTAAGAATTTATAGATACATATATTATATTATATTTTAGGGTAACGAAAAGTAATGTCGTATTTTGAAGCTAACAGAAATTGAAGAGGGTCCGCTTCAAGGTATTGCAGAGTTGCCCAGGTGGCTTAATACCCTTTGGTCCATTGTACAAGATCATCTGAAGCAGATTAGGGAACTTTATAGAGAAGGGAAGTGGGTATTTCATGAGCTGTCCCCTGAGAATAGAGCGGTGCGCTCAATAATTTGTAACAATTTGCTAATCTGAGAAAAACAAACGCCTTCAAACACACACGCGCACACACACACACACACAAACACAGACACACACACACACACACACACACACACACACACACACACATCGTTTTTCCATTTGGATTACAGATTCTTAGTATGAGATCGAGTGTTGAACCAGATTTTCATTTTTTATTATTTCTGGAAGTTCATTGCACTAATAATAAACACCTGTGCTCGTTCAATTTTGCTCCTTTATTATTCGACAATTAGTTAGCTATTTAACAAACTAACTAATGAATTGCTTCGATAATCATTCAATTAATCAATCATTTAATTGTGTTTATTAAAGAACCTTCGTCGCTACTCATGTCGTATCAAATTACATGTTCTATCAATTCCAAGTCAGCTTCAGGTTTATCTGTTTAATAGTTTGATCATGCAAACACTCGCTCGCTTATTTGGTTATATGCACTATTGTTATGCAGGAAAAGACATACGGAATCTACTTGACGGACCGTTTCGTGGTTTTTAGACTACTCTGCAGTGAAGACTCAAACTCGCATTATGGCTTTGTAATACTCACGTTTATTTAAGGCGGCGAGCTGGCAGAAACGTTAGCATGTTGGGCGAAATGCTTAGCGGTATTTCGTCTGTCTTTACGTTCTGAGTTCAAATTCCGCCATGGTCGACATTTCCTTTCATCCTTTCGGGGTCGATAAATTAAATATCAATTGCGTACTGGGGTCGACCTAATCGACTGCCTCCATTCCTCAAAATTTCGGAGCTTGTGCCTAGAGTAGAAAGGAATATGCCACATCCCTATTTATAGCTTTATACATTTAGGAGTATTTACTATTACGGTCCAAAACCGTTTATCTGGCATCGATGTCTTTGAATTCCAATGTAAAAACATATGCACGCACAC
>NC_068997.1:21830120-21830829 GCF_001194135.2 Octopus bimaculoides
CATCGATGTCTTTGAATTCCAATGTAAAAACATATGCACGCACACGCACACACAGAGACTTATATAAACACACACACACAAGTATGAATGTGTGTATGCATATATGTATTTGTGCATGTGTGTATGCATGCATGTTTGCCTATAAATATATATTCTTTTCAACTCTAGGCACAAGGCCCGAAAAGTTTGTGGAGGTGGAGGGCAGTCGATTAGATCGACTCAAGTACGCAACTAGTACTTAATTTATCGACCCCGAAAGGATGAAAGGCAAAGTCAACCTCGGCGGAATTTGAGCTCAGAACACGTTGACAGACGAAATTCTGCCAGCCCGTCGCCTTTAATAATAATAATAATTACGTCAACAATCAGTGCTTTCGTTTTGGGGGTCACATAGGCTCCATATACACAGTATGTATTTATGCTTGTGAGTGTGTGTGTGCACGCGCGTGTATTATCTTTCTCTTAAACTTTTAGTCGGTTTCTTTCTCTCCTTTTGGATGAAGTGTATTGAGCTCAGATCTAAGAGGGAAGTACTCCACCAGGTCTAAACACACCCAACAGGCCGTATATCACGATAGTGTACCTACAACTTCACCAAGGAGTTAAGAGTTTATAGCATGGCTTATACATGCACGAGACTCGGATTTTGAGATACTTTTCTAACTTTCTGCCGATTAGAAATAAAAAAGTTATATATATATATATCTGT
>NC_068997.1:21830956-21831980 GCF_001194135.2 Octopus bimaculoides
CACACACACACACACACACACACACACACACACACACACACACACACACACACACACACGTGTATACATGAGAAGTCTCTAAATTTTCATTACACACCATGAACCACGAAGAATGTTTCGTTTTATCGTTCTAAGTACAAACTGTTGGAGCCCTTCAAGCTAGAAATATATAACCTATCAACAATGATATACAATTAATGTCACGAGGTACTTAGAGCTGGTGTCTACTTTCGAGGTTCAATGGAAATACCTAGGGGGGTCCTTTTTTGAAAATGCTGTTGTTGTTGTTGCTATTATTATTATTGTTATTATTATTACTTTTGGTTTATTTTCTGTCCAACTCGTCGTTGAACGTGCGATCAAAAAAAGTTTAGTTTGAGAATGGTTTCTTATTGTACTTTTTAGCTATATACGTATATATGCATAGACTCATTATTTGCTTTATATATATATATATATATATGTGTGTGTGTGTGTGTGTGTGTGTGTGTGTGTGTGTGCGCGCGTGTGTATGTGTGTGTGTTTGAAAAACAATTTGAGTTTTGAAATGTCGTTTTGGTCTGGGGAAAGATATCTATGTCTTAATAAATATTCTAACCATACTCGGAAGACAAAAGAGAGTGACATGGGATATGTGTAACTTTAAATAACCCTTGTTTTAATGTTAGCCCGCATTTAATACAGATTCTCTATATTCTACGTTCCAATTCTACCTGGAAACATTTTAACACTTATCTTTCTACGGTAGTCAGATTTAGATAAGCACAAAGAATACACAGTGGTAAACAACGTCAGATATATACTCTACGTTCTACAAATGGTGGGGATGAGTGTCTTTGCCTAGGTTATTAATCAATAATGACATAGACAAGTAGAATTTTAAGTAAACTGTAAATGAATATCATGGGGCGAGAACACATCCTATTGCAAGCAACGGGATCACTGTGTGAGCGTTTGCATGTACGTATGTATGTATGTATGTATGTATGTATGTATGTATGTATGTATGTATGCATGTATGTAT
>NC_068997.1:21831990-21834061 GCF_001194135.2 Octopus bimaculoides
GTATATATGTATATATATATATATATATGTGTGTGTGTGTGTGTGTGTGTGTATGAGGAGAAGGATGTGTGTATGTGGCATGTGTTTGAAAGCATTCCACTGACAGTGCTAAATTCAAGACTTTCCATAAGTGTCACTAAAAGATGGAAGAGTTTCCTTGCATTCACTTATACTAAGAGACATAATACGAAGTCAGAGTTACTAAAGAGTACTTTCCAAAATGCAAGGGGTAGTCTTATGATAAGGACGCTCAAGGCTCCAGAAATAGCAGCCAAATTTTTTTTCTAAGATTAGACCCTGACATCTTAAGAAAGGAATAATATTTTAGATAATGTTATCTTAGAAAAAACAATGTCTATGTAAAGAAAAAGAAAAATGACATGATGGTAAAACCGGTAATGCCTTTCTATAGTGAGACTTGACTCATACAGCAACACAAATGTAAGTTTGTATTGTCTACAAGAAAAATTCCTTGACACTTAAGTGCTAATACACTTATACAACATAGCTGGTCCTAAATATGTGGATTTTGTATGATTGGGTTATATACATCTCCGTCTGTATCCAAGCACATTTAGGTAGATTGCTTCATTGAGGGATCTATCTAACATGTAGATCTTTCGTGTAAATATTTTTATGATTGTCATATATTATCTCCTCCGTTCTCGTTTTATAGTTCTGGCAATTCTATAAAAGAAAAAAGAAAAGAAGGAGAACGAAAAATGCAGTTATAACTATAATTTTAATAATGTGATTAGTATCAAAATGTCAGAAATATTTACTGCAATTAATATATTACAGCATGCTATTTTATATTTACCGAAAATATATTTCCTTCTTGCTTATAACAACTACTACTCCTCCATAAAGCAACGATATCTCAGTGTCTTTAATTGATAAGTCTGTTGTTCTTACTGTAGTGGATATGCTTCGGCAAAATTCTTTTCGTTCGTCTTTACTTTACGAGTTCAAATTCTGCCGACGTCAACTCTACCGTTCATATTTTCGGGCCCGATAAAATAAGTACCAGTTGAGCATGGTATTGATGTAATCAATTTACCCCTGCTCTCGAAACTGCTGGTCTTGTGCTAAAATTTGAAATCATCATCATCACATTATTTACATTATTTACATTTAACGAATATTTGTTCCCATCTTGTGTTTTGTTAACACAACGTTTCGGCTGATATACCCTCCAGCCTTCATCCGGAAAATGTAAATAATGTAAACAATGTAAATATGTACATAATTCCTCGTCTCTTAAATATAGAACTGTATCATCATCACAATAATAATAATAATAATAATAATAATAATAATAATTATTATTATTATTATTATTATTATTGTTATTATTATATGCAAAACAAATGAAAAACAATGATTAAAAACTATACGTGAACACATATGTCCGTGTATATGCATGTATATGTGTAAGTGTGTGTGTATGTATGTAATTTCTAATTATCTCTCATTTCCTAAATGCAATTATTTAATTTCGCTATTTTCTCTCCGTTTCTCTTCCACAGAAACGAAAGGTCGGAAGAAACGCAAACCTTACACACGATATCAGACGATGGTATTAGAAAATGAATTCTTAAACAGTTCTTACATAACGCGCCAAAAACGGTGGGAAATTTCCTGTAAGTTACAATTGACTGAAAGGCAAGTAAAAGTCTGGTTTCAAAACAGACGCATGAAACGTAAGAAGCTCAATGAGCGTGCGAAAGCGCGGTTACGTGAAGACCAGGAGAACAAGGACCAAGCGTAAAGATATTTTTTTGGCGGCGGGGGGAGTCACAAACGAACATCGATGACATTATTGAAAGTTCTTACAAAACAAAGAGGAACTTTCTAATGTCACATATTCCAAATTTTTTGCAATGATCAATTTCTGGCACGAATATAATTTTATGTGTGGATTCCTTGCAGAAAAATTTACGATTCCAAGCATGAGAAGGAATTAAGGATGAAATGACACCAACAAAGGATCTTAACGGATAAACAGAGTGTAAGAAAAGTGTGCAAGAGTGGTAGTAAGGGGAGGCGAGTGAGAAAAATATATATACAT
>NC_068997.1:21835106-21836304 GCF_001194135.2 Octopus bimaculoides
AAAAAATATATAAGAAATCATTTTATTTATAAATATATTTGAACAATGAATTTTTCTTTTCTGTTTTTCATACTTCTTTTATTTTAATTATATTTAAGGCTCTTTTATTCAGTGGTTGTTGCTATTGTTGTTGTTGTGAGGAATGTGTTTAATTTGGAGAACACTTGTGGCAAGAGCGACAGAGCTATAGAAAGAGAGAGAGAGAGAGAGAGAGAGGTTAATATTCATAGTGTTTCCAATATAGAAATTCCAGAAAGAAAGACAGAAAAAAGCGAAACGAAACCAGCCGCTTGACCCTGAAACATCCCCACCTCAGAAACATCCTGCTCGAGAGAGGAATAATAATAATTCATATACAACATAAATTTAGGTTGTATTGAGAAAAAGAAAAAATCCAAAATGGCAAGAAAACTTTAAAAACAAACGGAACAAAAAGGAGCTGTATGCATGTAAATATATACATATATACATAAATATATATCTATCTATCTACCTATCTATCTATATATATGTACATATATATGTATTGCAAAACAAACCAAGAGTTGTGTGGAAAGGGGGAATCGAACACATTTATACCCCATAACAAAAACATGCAGAAGGAAACTGAAAAGGAAGGGATAAATAAAATATCAGTAAATATAAGGACAGAATCAGAAAGGAAACCATTACAGAATTACTTAGAGCATATGGTATGCTATTAATTCATGATCTCCAGAAACAGTTCATCAACTAAAAAAGAGAAGATTATATATATATATGTATATATATATATATATATATATAAATAAAATGTTTCGTGTATGTCTAAATGGATGGGTGTACGTACGTATATGTGTGTGTGTGTGTGTGTGTGTGTGTGTGTGCGCGCGTGCACTCACGCGCGTGTGTGTATATATATATAAACATATATCTATATCTATATACGTGTGTTACGTATGTAGATATACAGTGTCAGTATGTATTTGCGAGTATGAGAATCATTCATATATATATAATAATTTAAATATTACACATTTAGAGAAAATGTCATTTTATTGCCTCTGTATATTATGTCCCATTTTATTCTTGTCCAGCGTTTCATTGTCTGGATCGAGAGTGTGTTTGTATGTATGTACGTATGTATGTATGTATGTATGTATGTATGTATGTATGTATGTATATATACATATATATATATATATATATATATATATAT
>NC_068997.1:21837685-21838293 GCF_001194135.2 Octopus bimaculoides
TTATATGTACATATTGTAGTATGTGAGTGTCAATACCTGTGGCTTTATGAGAAAGAGGGTGTGTGTATGTGTATGTCTATGTGAGTGTTCTGTGTGTATGAGAGAGACGAAAGAAATAGGAAAGACACTCATCTTAATAGCTGCTTGGCAGAAAATTGGGAAAAGGAACTTTCCTATATTTTCCTAGTTAAGTCCTTTACTTTTCTTCATTGGATTTCTCATACAAAATCTTTTGTTCTTTCCAAATTACAAACGCTCGCTAGAATAGCACACACACACACACACGCAGACACACCTTCATATTACGAAAAAGTGTGTGAATGATGAAAATGATATCGAAAAAAATATATAGTTTTGTGTGAGTGGCAGAAACAATTTCGAGTGAGTGAATGAGAAATAGAAAAGAAAATATGATCTAAGAGGTAAACACAAAAATACTACGTATGAGAAGAAGTACTCACGTTATGTCTCATCTTTAAATTTTATCTATATTTTCATTACATACATACATACATGCACACCCTACACGCGCACACACACATAGACATGAATATGCATATATATACATATATATATATATATATACCATATATAAACGTACGTATTTG
>NC_068997.1:21838303-21840339 GCF_001194135.2 Octopus bimaculoides
TATACCATATATAAACGTACGTATTTGTGTGTTTTTTGTGGGTGTGTATATATAGATATGCATATGTGTTTGTACATGTACAAATATATATCTACGTATTTGTCTATATACATTTATACATACAAGATACGTGTACATACGGACATGTATATATATATATATATAAACACCCACATATATATAGATACATATATATATATATATATATATATATATATATATATATATATATATATATATATATAGACACACACATATATATAAATACATATATTTATATATATACACACATACACACATATATATATATTACATATATGTATGCACGTTTATCTCTTTATCAACATATTTATTGACACAGTTCATTTCTCAATGTAAAGCTTTTTTTTTCCTACTGAGAACATTTTAAATACTACTTTGGTATTTGCGTAATTATTCTTGTTATTATCATCATCACTGAAATCCCCAAAAGATCTCCAACATCTCTGCCACATAAGAAACCTACTTCGCAACACAAGTAGACATACAAATAGTTTATATTTTTAGGACGTTAATGTTGCAGATATTATTTATATAGTTACGTTTATATGTATATCTAAATAAATTTTAAATTGTATGTATATAAATATATGTATATATATTCATGTGTGTGTGCATTATGTGTTTGTATATATACTTATATATGTATATGCATATAAACATATGTATTTTAATTCATGTATGTAAATATGTTTATGATTTTACATATGTATGTATATATGTATATATACATACATACATACATACATACATACATATATATATATATATATATATATATATATATATACGTGTGTCTGTTTTTGATTGTATTTTATTTTAATAGGAATTACACTATACAAGTAAATAGAAAATAATAAATAAATAGACATCTATGTTAAACCAGGTATATAAGAGGGGTAATGTGGTGTGATTGTTTATTTGCATATGTATGTAAAGTAACACTAAGATGGAACTCCTACACTCATAATTGCAAGGTTCACGATAGCAATTTTTAACCTATAGAAGTATAAATATATATATATATAATGAAGGTCATTTTTTCCGACCATGTATATTCAGCTACCAAATCATCTGAGATTTCTGGTTTATCAGATATACGTAAGTGGTTTTGTTGAGTATCTCATAGGTACGTGTACCTTTAGTTCTTGGTTGGGTTCAGTATGACAAGGTGTGATAACTTTGGTTACGTTGTGAAAGCACTGGTCAATTCAAGGCTACGGAAAATGAGTCGTTCAAGATGCACCGCCGCGGAATAGAAACCAGGAACTTATGATTACAAGTTCAACTTCACATACACCTATGAAATATAAAGTTAGATACTGTGGTTGAGTTTTGCAATCTAATACAGAAAAAATAAAAAGTAGCTTTGAGAGTTTTAGACTCGAGTAATCTCTGTGTCGACCAAACTATCATATGCTGTTATACACCGCTAGTCATAATGTGCTTCTTTGTAGCGTTGTTGGCTTCAAATGATTCCACATCGCTGGCAAGGTCAGCAGCGCAACGTTACTCTAAATGAGAAGCTAGTTTGTAGCAGAGATACACATTTAGGGGACTGAAGAAACGTGAACAGATATACTTTACTCAAGAACACCACTCACAGTCGATTTGGAAGTCGAAACCATGATCCTGCAATCATGAGTTCAACGCCCTAAGCAGCAGGCCACCACTTCTATACTCTAATGTAATAATAGATATAATATTATGAAGATAAAATCAAATCGTCATAATTACTGTTATATGTAATATTGTAATAATTATGCTGAAAATTTTATAATGAATAAAAATATTACTAATATTACTACACATAGTAACAAATAATATTTTAACCATTGTGTAATTTATTGTATCTAGCATGTAAAAATGCCACAGGAATAAGAATTATTTGTGCTAAGAGACATAAAAGATGGACAGGAATCGATGTACATATATATATATATGTACATACATACATACCTAGATATGTATGTATATATATATATATATATATATAT
>NC_068997.1:21840814-21841366 GCF_001194135.2 Octopus bimaculoides
ATATATATATATATATATATATATATATATATACAGAAGTAAGCACATAAATGAAAATCAAGGTGGAGAAAAATAGTACTTGAATTCCAAAAGTAGAGGGATATGCTTTTACTAAAGCTGCAAAAATTTTCCGAAACTGTTACTCAGTTTCACGTTCCCGTTCGTTCCCGTTCGTCGGACAATTCTGATGAATACTGTTGTATTCATTACAGCTTTCCGACGAGCGAGAACATGAAACTTTGCGTAACAGTTTTGTGGAACTTTTGCAGCTTGAATAGAAGCATATAAGTATACGCATGTACGCTTGTATGAATACATTTATATATATATATATATAGGCATTCATATTTATTCATGCACACACACACACACACACATATGTAGAAAGGAAAGGAGATAAATGCATACCCACATACATATGTCTATTTATATTGCTATGTGCCACACCAAATCATGCGATGATGATAATGACTAATAATAATAATAATAATAATAATAATAATAATAATAATAATAACATCATTATTATTGCAAATATTAATTTTACTCATG
>NC_068997.1:21841668-21845206 GCF_001194135.2 Octopus bimaculoides
TATATATATATATATATATATATATATATGATGATGATCGTTACGTCCATTATTTTGACCAATTCTGTTTCATAGCAGAATCGTTACCAAATCATTATTTGTCTCCAGTTCTATGTATTGAGTAAAAAAAAAAAAAAAAAAAAACTATGGGGAAAAACAACTTAATTGTGTCTTGTTGTTATTTTCTGTATTTTTATCATCTGAAGGAGAAATTGTTTCCTCTTGTTTCATTCGCAAAACACTTGTACAAGTTTCGGTTAATCGATAAACGATCGAAAATTACCGAGAATTGTTTCTTTGCAGCTCTTTTTAATTTTAGGACTGATGAATAACAAACATAACAATATAGTTTTTGACGGGAAGAAAACGAAATATATGTCGCTTGTTTTAAATTGATTTTTATAATTTTCATGATTAAAAAAAAATTCTTTTTATGCATTTCAGCCCAAAGTCTGTGGCCATCCTGCGGCACCGTCTGTATCATCACCTTTTCAATGAGAGAATTTGATAATGTATATTATCTATATATTTTTAAAACTTTTACTTGTTTCAGTCATTGGACTGTGGCCATACTATAGTAATGCCTTCAGATGTTTTAGTCGGACAAATTGATCATAGCACTTATGCTTTCCTTTTTAAGTCTGATAATACAAATTTATGGAGGCGTAAACAAACCAACATCGATTACGCTGGTTTACAAAATTTTATTTTGCTCGGAGGCAAAGATATGAATACGTGTTTTTTTTATTTTACTAATTTTGATGTGGTGAATTCAATTTTCTGAACGGTTTCGCACTATCACTTCTAGTTGTTTTACTTTCACATATCCCATTTTAAATATATTGCATATGAATTCAAAATATAATGTACGTATTTCATCTGTTACAAAGGCATATTACAGAGAGAAAAAAACTGCATAGATACAGAACATTCATGGAACTAATTTACTTGGATAATACAATACACACATATCATAGTACAGCAGACGGTTAGAAGTGAGTTTTCTGAACGATCTTGTGCACTTTGCCTCTGGGATGTCATGCGAGACCATCCAGCAAAAGTACCCTATCATACTGGGGTTCCACTTTCCTTGGAAGTTGCTCTCCATCTCAGTAATAATTTGGTAGAACCTTTCTCCATGCTCATCAATCACTGCTCCACGATTTGGAGGGATGAATTTGAGGTGGGAGTGGAGAAAGTAAATTTTGATTAACATTCGGCATTCCATATCCTCATAAGACAGTAACAACTTCTCGATACACTCTTGCTAATCTGGTACCCGTGTGATAGCAAGGAAGCCATGGCAGATTGACTTAAATGCTACCCATGCTCTCAATTTCTTTAAGGTAAGAAGCTCCTCAAAGGCCTCATCCTTCAACACCTCTCGGATCTGATGTCCGGCGAAGATGCCCTCCTTGATCTTAGCAGAACTCCGAGCATGGGACCAGATTATACAAGTGTTGGAAGGCGGGGCTATTATTGTCCATGGCCTTCGCAAAATTCATCAAGCTTGATATGAAGAGGAGGTAACATGTAGCAGAATGAATTTGCCTTCATTCATCCTCGGTGTTTTGAAGTGCCTGAAGCCATTGTAGAGATATGTATCACGTATCACAAAACAATATAAAAATTGATTATATATATGGTCACTTGACTTGTCGCAAAATAATAATAATGTATATGTCAAAAATTAAAGGTGATAAGTGAAAACTGGTTTTGTATCTGAAATCAGCACCCCAAAATTAGGCTAGAAGAACTAATTTTATGTTTGCCTCAATTTCTCTGTAAACCAGTGTTATCAATCACTGACAGGATGTTTCTAACAAACGCAGATACAAAGAAACACACACACACACACACACACACATATATATATATATATAATTATATAGTAATAACGAAAACTTTTGGATGGAAATTCATTAATCCTTCAATGCATTGCTACGCACGTTTCCACAAATGACATGTTTTTGTTGCGGCAATCCCCATCCATAGAATATTACAAATATGATTTGTAGTATCCTATGTGTTTGTGTGTGTATGTGTGTGTGTGTGCGTGCGTGTGTGCGTGTGTACGATTGGTTTTCCACACATTCCTTCTACAAATTCACTCACAAGCATTGGCCTGTCCGGGAATATAATGGAAGACACAGTAGGATTGAACCTGAAACCGCGTGATTGCAATACAAGCTTCTTAACCATACAGTCACGCCTGTATCTAAAGCATATTTAATTCGAAAATCGTTACTAATACATCTTTTGTAGAGATTTAAAAAAATAGTTACTGATGTTTTATATGGAATAGAAAATTCAATGAAATTCTTCCTTTAACAAACTGACTTACTGTAGTTTCTTGAAAGATAGTCAATATATAACTTGAATGTAAACGTCTGTAGAGACACTTTTATATTAATTGTAAGTATTTATTTAAGCATACAAGTGATTAGATTTACTCATGTTTATCTTCTTGGTTTTCCACGGAGTTCTGCTGAATGCAAATATGATTTAGGATCTATACATGCTTTATTTTTGTTTATATTGTTGGCATTTTTAGTCCTTGATCGACGGTACTGCAGAAACTGTAGCTTAACCAACTTTGCCGTGCCTGAGCTATTTTCAGAACAAGTGTCTAGCCCCAAGTACATTTACATTTCTCAACTCTTTCATACGCCACGAAGGAAACACAAGTCAGCACATTTGTTTCATATTCAGAGCCGTCGAGGATGACAAATATTGCTTAAGTATAACCGTACATATTTGCCTTAGGCGTTACTAATTTAACCTTTTTAAAACACTTGATATATTACCTCACAAGGCATCACGTTTATACTATTACAGTGGGTATGGTTTGTGTATGGCCAGTCGCAATCGAATTTCGTTCAACTTGTATTGGTTTGGTTTGGTGCAGCAAGTATCACATACCCAGGAGCATTCCAGATGCAGGATTTGTATGGAGTTAACTTCCCTTAGATTATCAGTTATAGAATTGAAGAGCATCGTTTGTCCTGAGTTTGTTCAGGAGTCTATAAGTAACTACCGAAGTATTCGTCATACAAGTCGAATTTTTCAAACAAAATTTAACAGCCAAAGAAAGGTAAGCAGAACAAAGACGATGCTGGAGGACAAAAAATTCTGTGAAATGCAGGAAGATTTGGAAAGGTGGCAACAATATTTGAATGTTTACACTAAGGGTTTAAACTATGTGATTACGTCGGCTTATAATGTCAGAAAGTGCAGTATGTGTAACGACAATGAATTATAAGGCGATTCGTTTATTCACATGTTATAGAGACATATTCCTTTCATGTGCAGGTTTCTTATGTACCATGTATTACATGCTACCAGCCTTGATATTACATGAAATATCAATAATTGTTGAATGAGGTAAGCTAGTGTTGCGTTGAGATTGACTTTCGACATCATTCATAAGCCCAAATCAAATGATGAAATGAATTAGACATAAAGTGAAACAGCATTTATTTCAGACGATCCAATACAACAATACAATGTACGTATATATATATATATATATATATAT
>NC_068997.1:21845685-21846413 GCF_001194135.2 Octopus bimaculoides
ATATATATATATATAATAGACCTTTCAAGTTTCGGCTTCAATATTAATTGTTAATCACCTATTTGTTTTTTTTGTTTTTGAGTTTCTGATGATGTGTTTGCTCCATGCGTTTACCCTGTGCATCTATAGGCTGCATCAGTAGTGTGACTTCATGTGTTTCTGAATATTAAATCATTTGTAACAGCTGGAATGAAGGAGTGCTAAGTTATGCCCCAAGTGTTTTGTTTCTCTTATTATGCTGTGCTCTTTGTACATGTGTATGCATATAAGCATACATACATACAAACATACACACACACATACATATAAGTATATTCATATATATGTACATGTATGCACTTGTGTGTGTGAGTTTGTCAGTATGTATATAAATGTTATTAGTGTAGCACACACATAGATACACACACATATGCATATGTGCGAGAGTGTATGTGTGTATGTTGTAATATAAAGGCGTGAACAGTACCGTCTTTACTTGATTTAGTTATTTTAAACAAAACAGACATTGTCTGACTCTAATGTTTACTATTGAGGTCACATATGGTGTAAAAATATTCCATAGGCTTGCGTTCCATCGAGATGCACGATTCTACGTTATACTAATTCTTATAAACATAATTGATTGCTTTTTAATGCAATTTACTTAAGAACAAACAAGAACAGTGTGTAGAAAGCATATAAACACATACATACACACACACACACGCACATACATATGTATGTGTTTG
>NC_068997.1:21846423-21847533 GCF_001194135.2 Octopus bimaculoides
TATGTGTGTGTGTGTGTGTGTGTGTGTTTATATTTGCTTTTTTCAGATATTAAACCATGACTATGTTGAGATACTGCCTCGCAGAGGTTTACCCGATTGGTTCGACTCCTATACGAGTAATTGAATCTGTTGATTATTTCAAGGGTCGCATAACCTTGACCGCTAAGTTGCGACGGTGTAAACCAATCAACACCGGTTGTCAAACAGTGGATAACGGACGGACACGGGCACAATGACGGATGCGATACAATTCTTCAAGGCGGTGCCCAAGTATGGCCGCAGGCTGACGCCTGAAAAAAATAAATGTATAAAGGATAAAGATATTTATAGGCGCAGGCGTAGTTGTGTGACAAAAAAAGCTTGCTTCCCAACCGGGTTCATTCCCACTGCGTGGCACCTTGGGCAAGTGTCTTTTACAATAGCCTCCGACTGACCAAAGTCCGCCGTATATATATATATATATATATATGTGTGTGTGTGTGTGTGTGAGTGTGTGTGTGTGTGTGTGTGTGTTTATCTCACCTATATATATATATATATATATATATATATATAGATAGATAGATAGATAGATATATACATACGCATATACATATATCTGTGTGTGTGAGTGCGTATATATTTTTGTGTCTGAATTTGTTCCCGCACCACCGCTTGATAACAGATGTTGGTATATTTATGCCCCCGAAACTTAGCGTTTTGGCATAAAAGACCGATAGAATAAGTACTAGGCTTACAAAGAATAAGTCCTAGGGTCGATTTGTTCGACTACAGGCGGTGCGGCAGCGTGGCCGCAGTCAAATGACTGAAAGAAGAAAAAGAATAAAAAAATATAGAACACACACTAGACTTTATTGTATTTCTTAAACTAATTTACATATTGTGTCTTTGTAAACAGCTTAATTATATAATTGCAGCTAACCAGACGCCAGCCGCGATGTTGTAAGTTTTTGTACTTTCTCTCGCGCCTTCTCTAATTGTTTTAGGCATTTAGTTATTCGCGAGCTCATGATAACTTCTCACTTTCCCAACTTTGGCACTTCTATCTAGCATATGACCGTTAATGGAGAGAGAGAGAGAGAGAGAGAGAGAGAGAGAGAGAGAGAGAGA
>NC_068997.1:21847543-21849731 GCF_001194135.2 Octopus bimaculoides
GAGAGAGAGAGAGAGAGAGAGAGAGAGAGAGAGAGAGAGAGGGGTGGGGAGAGAAAGACAGAGAGACAGAGAACTGCACAAGCAGATGGGTATCCGTTTTCAGTTGAGTAAATTAGAGTAACGTGAAATGAAGTACCTCTTTCGAGGATAGACAAAACACGTCACCAATTATAAAGCAAAATATGGGGCAAATTAGCATTTACGAGTAAGTTCTTCCTTGTGTAAGACATAAATAGATATTTACTATAGGCTTTCTTGGTGGTCAGCAGAATAAGGGGTGGGGACGGGTGGTATTTGCTTTTAGATGATGATAGGTTGCTTGAAACGTATATCAAGGCAATCTCCGTTATTTTAATGCATAAGAAGAAACAAAGCATCCCAACCCACTCAAACACATACTCTCTATCTTTCACACACGTACACACGGATTTTCACATATGTGTGGACACGCGCATACACTCACATATCCTTCATATACATATATATATGAGCAAGCAAATATGCATAAATATATACATACATGCATACATACATACATACATACATATATATATATATATATATATATATATATATATATATATATATATATATACAGGCCTGTGTGGTGTATATGTACGAGCAGAAAGAATTTAGATGGTGTTAAGTATCATACCAGTGCTCTATGGAAGGAATTTACCTCAATTACTGGATGCCATGCTCTCCATCTTGAAGCACACCTATCGGATACCAGACATAAGATCTTATTTAGATCATGTACTTTTTTTTGTTATATTGTATGCTCCAT
Source organism: Octopus bimaculoides (assembly GCF_001194135.2). Classification (NCBI taxonomy): domain Eukaryota; kingdom Metazoa; phylum Mollusca; class Cephalopoda; order Octopoda; family Octopodidae; genus Octopus; species Octopus bimaculoides. Next base: position 21,848,331 of record NC_068997.1, read on the forward strand.
AGACAATTGTTTTTTTTTTGTTTTTTTTTTATAATTACAAATTCTATTTTTGTTATCAATACGTATGGCAGAAACAGTTGGAAGAAATTGCTGAATATGAACAGTAATATGTGTAGTTCAACCACACATCTGCCCTACTGTAATTGACTTTCGGTCAAAGGTGTTCTTGACTTTTAATCCTCCTTTAGTTATTATTGTGTTTTAAAATGTTGCATTTAAAAATATTATATAAGAATACTGAATGTAAGAGAGTGGACACAATACATGCCCCAGAAGAGTATAGTTATATGGATTAAGGTGGTGATCCACACTGTCTCAGCTTTATAAACTTGAATATGTTTATGATCCGAGATGTGAGGACTTGGTGGTCGCTCAGTCGCTAAAAATATCAACTAAATCGCCATCAAATCATGTTTCTCCGTATAAGTAAACGACGCGTGGGATGTTGTGGCTCTGGTTTCATTGCACGTAGGAAGATGACGGGACGGTCACGGTTTTAGTGGTTTTATTGTATGTCTATTATGCCTAACCTGAAGCCAAACATGATGGAGCAGACATACAATATTACGTTCCTTTAGAGCAGTAGTTGTTGCAGGAAGTAGTGTGAGGTCTGAGTGACATTTATTTCGTTTCCACACTGTCGTGGTTGTCATAATGTTCAGTGTACGTCATATGTTGCTTTCGGAGTATGCAATAGACGATATGAGTTAGCTTAGAAGTGATTCTGTTTCGAATATTTTGATCTACATACATAGGTTCCATAATATAAAGGTTTTGTGCGTGTACGTGTTTTTCCCTAATTTTATGTGTAGAAATGTTACCATCACTGAAGTCAAGTTGAAAGTACATATCTTGTAGACATGATGATATGTAAAGGAAACGCTAACTCACATAGATGTGCGAAAGACTTCTAGGGCCTCTATTCTGATTTCTTTTTATGGTCACAGCTATTTTATTTCACATGTATCAGAAATAGACCAGTGAAAGTTTTAATTATCCTTACGTCACATATTTTATACCCTGAAAACGCGAATCTAAGGCTTCATACCGATTTTAAAGCCAATTCATTTGAAGTTTGTCATTTGGAGGCAATTTTTCACTGTAAGGTATCCACCATCAGTTTAGTTGTTCCTGTTGTTATTGTTCTTGTTGTCGTTTTGCACTTGTTGAACTTTCTTTAAGTAGGCTAAATGTTGTCCCATCCCGTCTTATTCTACAACAGAGTTCACCTAGGTTTACGTCATCCAACTTATCTTCCGTATTTTAAGCTGTTAGAGCAGCGATCTCCAAAGTGGTCGATGGGATTATTCAAGGGGTCGATAAATGCGCATCTACTTAATTATTATTATTATTTGTTTATTTTCTTGTACATGCCTGGGGTGTCGATGTGGTGGTGGTGGT
>NC_068997.1:21850264-21852988 GCF_001194135.2 Octopus bimaculoides
TATATATATATTACAAATAAAAGGGTAAAGGAATATTAATTTATTAATAAATTAATAATTAATAATTTTTACTAACCACTTCGGTATGTAAACACTATTATCGGTGAAGAACTTATTTAAAAGTTCTTATAAATTTATAAACATAATTAAGGGATCAGCAACAGTTGCTTCACCACATACCAAATCCAGAAATAGCAGCTAAAGTGCTAAAACTCCAACAGATAGCAGTACTTGTAACTCACAAAGGCAAAACAAGAAGAAAAAACAACGAAACTAACCAGTCTTAGTTAATCATAGACGCGTTTCGGGATCAGAATGGTCATTTTCGGCTCTTACACAAATAACATTATAACCCAGGCGTAAAAATAGAAAGTATACAGAATTACTCCAATAACAACAACTTAATTCGGACTAAAAATTATACAAGAATATCTAGAGTAACTGAAGATGAATAAAAACAAAACCTGAACATCTGGAAGTTAAAGAAAGGCAAATTAAAAACAAAAAAAAAACAACAACACAAAAATGGAAAGACACAGAAAGAAAGCATGGCTCACAAGGAAGCAATGGTGGAAAAAACATAAGTACAGACGGTTGTCACTTGCGAGTGATTGAGGTTTAATAACAATTAATACTAACATACAATCGGTGGGTGCCTAAGTGCCGACGTTGATGCAGGAAGCGAGTGTTTAGGTGCCGACGTTGATGCAGGAAGCGAGTGTTTAGATGCAGACGTTGATGCGAAAGGCAAGTGTTTAGGTGCAGAGGTTGATACAAGAAGCAAGTGTTTAGGTGCCGACGTTTATGAAAAAAAAAACAATTGCTTAGGTGTCGATTCTGATACAAGAGGTGAGTGTTCAGGTTCCCACGTCGATGGAAGAAGCAAGATTTTTGATGCGGGCGTTGATGCGAGAAGCGAATATTTAAGAGCAGACCTTGATACAAGAAACGAATATTTAGGTGCCGATGTTGATGCAAGAAGCAAGTGTTTCGATGTCAACGTTGATGGAAGAAGGGAGTGTCTATGTGAGTACATTGATGCAAGAATCTAGAGTTTAGGTGGCGACGTGTTTAGGTGAGGAGTTTGATGGAAATAGCGAGTGTTTAGATGCCGACGTTGATGCAAGAAGCGAACGCTTAGTGCTTAGGCGCTGACATTAATGACTTGTAGTGATGCGATATGTTGTTATGCAACCATTATATACTACAAATTACTTTAATCTATTTGTTATAAGTCAATACCGCGTTCTACATTTTTAGCAGTGCTCTTACATCACTTGCTTCGTATCCGAGACGCCATATGTAAACAAAGAATGAGATCGAAGATGAAAAAACGGTAATGGGCGTATACGCCAAATTTTGCTTCTTCACAACCACCCATCTAACCCCTTAATCATTCACGAACTCATTGCCTAAATAGTTACTAAATACAGTGGTGTAACATTATTGGATATACCAAACTTACATTTTTATATTTAAGAGATGAGGAATTATGTACATTATTTACATTATTTATATCATTTACATTTGACGGATATTTGTCCTCATCTTGTTTGTTGTTAACACAACGTTTCGGCTGATATACCCTCCAGCCTTCATCAGGTGTCTTGGCGAAATTTCGAACCTGGGTTCTCATAATGTAAGTAATGTAAATAATGTACCAAACTTACATATTAAATACATTCCTGGAAACGCTCGTTACCTTGTTTTCATCTTCGATCTCATTGTTTGTTTAAATCTGACGTCACGGATACGAAATGTCGTAACTAAAATCATCGCTGGCTATAATTTCTGAAGAAAATCTGTGGAAATGAAACCTGAAAAGTTATTAGGTGTAGTTTCAGGAATTGAACCAGCGTACATATGATCGTACCGTAAACACCAGGCTACGCACACCAACGAGTCTTGGTTTTTATGAGGATTCAGCAGTTCTATTTGGATTGCGTCTTAATAACCGTAGGCAGTAATCATAATAATATTTGGAGTGTGGTTAGGAATTATGACTGAGATTTTCCGTGAATGTTCATAACGAATAAAAAGAAAAAGCATATTTTCTTTCTTTCCGATGTACTATGACTATTGAAAACATTTCCGTCACGTGAATTTGTAGGCGAATTTAAGTATCCATAACAATTTTGAATATATTAGAACAAACAATAAACATAACATTTATGTATATTTATATACTAAATTTCACCATAATGACAAGTTGTATTTAAAAGGCATATAAATGTAGTTAATATTCGCTAAATCTGTATTTTAAGCCTAACGTTAGACATTTCCATATAAATTTCTTCACTTTCACTTTACCACTGATATCAGAAATAAGCATTATATTTATAAGAAATGGTTATCGGAAGCCAGCAAATCGAATATTACCCAATATAAGATATATATTTAAATCATATAGATATAAATAATGAATATGTCTGTAAAATAGTCAATTTCTTGTCATTTACTTATGAATAAGACCTGCATATATAGAAACATATGCATATATACGTATATCTCTGTTTGTGTGCGGTATACTTAATTGTGTATACAGAAATGTGTGTATATATGTATATATATAGAGAGAGAGAAAGAGGGGGAGGGAGAGAGAAAGGGAGAGAGAGAGAGATAAAGAGAAAGAGACAGTGTATGTGAGATAAATATAAATTCGAACATAAGCATGTATACATACATATATAAACATATATATATATATATATATATATATATATA
>NC_068997.1:21853197-21856817 GCF_001194135.2 Octopus bimaculoides
ATATATATATATATATATATATATATATACATATACACACATATATATGATATATACGCATACGTTGAGTTATGTATATATAGCTTTGGTTGGTGCTTTTGACGTACAACATACAATGTCTTGAAATACATAACGCCCCTTCAAAGTTGAGTAGGTTTGGCGCCAAGCATTACCCCGAAGTGCCACTTATTTACTTCTCATTATTTGCAAATAGTTAGATAGGTATATAGTCAAAAGTCAGAAATGAGTAAGAGAAACCGAGGAAAAGGATGAGGGATGGAAATGGATTATGAATTAGAGACAAAAATTATTGAATGACTATAATATAATTTGAATCACTTTAAGACTCTGATAGAAGTGCTTGAATTTGCATCATTTTTTAAGTATGTCGCCAATAACTATATACGTCATTAGTCATATAATAATAATATTAATATTAATATTATTATCCTTGTAAAGACAGCGAGCTGGTAGGATAACTAGTACGCAAGGTAAGATACTTTGCCACATTCCGTCAGTCTTGACGTTCTGATTTCAAGTTCCGCTGAGGTTGACATTGCCGTTCGTCCTTTGAAGTCGATAACCTAAGAACCAGTTGAACATTGGGGTCGATTTAATCGACTTATCAACTCCCCTTAACCTGCAAGCCCTCTGCCAGATTTTGCAACCAGATTTTGTTATAAGGCGGCGAGCAGGTACAATCGTTAGCGCGCCAGGAAAAATGCATAACTTGATTTCGTCCCAAAATTCCAGGCCTTCTGCCTTTCGTAGAAAGGATTATTATTATTATAATTAATTCATAGTCTATATTATATGTGATTTATCCTTCCAATTAGCGCGATAGTTTTGCATTTTCACTCGTTTAGGAATATTCATAAATATAGTCTATGAAATTATTCAGATTACAAAAGTAATAATTTAGGCATATTCTAAGATCACAATATGCATTGTTCCCTTCACTAAGGTTTGATTTTAGAGAGATTTGGTTGATATTTTCAAAAGCTCAAGCAGACAAAACTCACTGTAATTACTGTTCTGAAATTTAACAAGACATACAGGTATGATACACAGAATCTTTCTGAATTGTTGGAAGTTAGAGAGGAATGTACACTGGGTTTAAAAGGCCAGAAACCCTGAGGGCAAGAGGAAGTCCATTACATTAATCCCCAGCAGTTGGTTAGTATTTTATTTTAGAGACAAAGTTGACCAAGCAGAATTTGAACTCAGAACGTAAAAATACGAAAGAAATGCTGCTAAGCATTTCGTTCGACTCTCTAACGAGTCTACTAGCTCGCTGCCTGTAATATGTCGAGCCATGTAGAGGTCCTAGAAAAGGCTCCGAAATATCTCTCATATCCCTCATGCCAAGGAAAAGAAAGGACATATCATATTATTATTCTGAGTTATGTTGTTCCTTAAAAAATGGCGGTGCAGTAATGATTTAAATCAGTCGTTCCCAACGATTTGTTTTTAAATCTATGGACCCTTTTGATTCCTATTTTACTCAGGTGGACCCTCCTAACCATTCGATGTTTAAAAAAATCATGTCATGTTTTTATAATTAAATATTATTAGGAATTGTATATAAAATTCAAATATTTTGTGTATTGTAGAAGTATAACTGATTTATTGTACATAATTTTTAACAACAGACCTTATATGGACCCCTAAGGGTCAAAAGAACCCCAGTTGAGGACCATTGGCTTAAATGTTTTAAAAAATATCTCAGTTCAATGAAAGCCTACTGGGCGTAGTGGTGGAGGTGGTAGTGGTTGTGGTGGTGGTGGTCGTAAGCAACAATATCAATAATGAAAATTAAAGTGACATCTGAAGAGCTCAGCCAACAAGAGAGCCTCAACACGATTATTCTAGCTGATAGAAATAGTAATAACATTTCCCTCAAATTCCACTTCATTAACGACACAGTGCTTATACGGGGCATTAAGGTTTAGGGACCAAAAAAAAAACCGAAAAAAAAAAGAAACGAAAATGACTGAATGGTCAAAGCCAAAACGCCATTAATCATGAAATTGTTCCATTATGGATTACCTGATGCCAAACAACAAGAGTAGTAATTGTAGCAGTCTTTAAGCGCCTTATTTCATTGTTTCTCGTACGATGATTTCAACTTTAAGAAAGTCAATTTTTAATTGAGAGAAACAGAAAAAAATGTTATAAAACATATTAGGACCACAGTTGGTCGATGATAAATGACTTTTAGAGAAATGGTAAGAACTTTGATTAATTTTTTCCATGTGTCAAATCTGTGTTTTGAATTGGTTATGAAAGGGAAAAAAATCTCATGACGTATAAAATTTACGACTTTTCTCCTCTGAAAGACTGTAGTAAAACGATAATATTGACTTAGTCTAATCCGTACTATATAAGTGGCTAATCTTCTCAGGCGTCTACTCAAGAGTTGAACATTCAAAGACACATAACATACACGAAACACTACTTAGAAATACCATAAAATTTAATAATTCCTAATGCTTTTACCATTCAGCTCCGTTGACATTTTGTCTTCTAGAAAATTATTAATATTATTGTAATTACTATCATCATCAACATCAACGACATCATCATCATCATCGTCGTCTTCGTCGTCGTCGTTATCATCGCCATCGTCATCATCATAATCGTCATCGTCATCATCATAATCGTCGTCGTCGTCGTTGTTGTTGCTGGCTTGCTTTGGTGAGACGTTCTTTTACGAGCTCCGAAGATTCTGGATTATTGCTAAATTCTTACTGAATGAAAGTTGTTTCGTTTCGGATTATTTCACAAGGGAACCCTATTTGGAAGGTCTACAAACGCATTCCACATATAGTGGAAATGCTTTAATGTCTACATTTTTTTATTGTTTTACATATTTCTATTTGTATCTGTTTGGCATATACTGAAAGAAATGCTAACGACAACAGTAACATATGTGACCACATCTACGAAAATACAAACCAGCAGGACATGTTTTGCTAACAGAAAAATGAAAACGAAGAATATGAAATACACAATTTAATAAACAAAAAATAAATTAGTAGATAAAAAAACACGATGATTATCATTGATCTTTCCTTTTATTTTTTAGTTGTTTCAATCATTTGACTGAGGCCATCCTGGGGGCCATTCTGGGGGCCATTCTGGGGGCCATTCTCGAGGCCATCCTGGGGCCCCACCTCGAAGGGTTTAGTCGGGAAAAACTCGACCAGATATTTATTTTTGCACCTGTAATTCAAAGGGCTAGTCTTGTTACATTTAGTCACACTGGGTCTCTCCGAAAACTACGCGTGTCCGAACATGTAACACATATGGAATAGACACAAAAACACACACACACACACGCACACACACACATACACACACACACACACACAAGATGTGAGAACTAAAGCAGCATGCACACCCACATCCTGAGCACAAGTTTATCCACACACATACAAATACATATACGCGCACACAAACCACATTACATATCCACAACACTCAGAAAGAGTCTCGTCTTAAACGAAGGAACCTTGTCGACATGAATTCAAAATTACTTAACCAACCCCCACAAAATCATATATATATACATATATATATATATATATATGTGTGTGTGTGTGTGTGTGTGTGTGTGT
>NC_068997.1:21857151-21857923 GCF_001194135.2 Octopus bimaculoides
TATATATATATAAGCACAAGTATATGGACACAAGTACATACACAGGTGCAAACACGCACACGAATGTATATATGTGTATGTATATGTATATATGTCGAGGTCAACACAATCATTAAATCTATGAGATTTAATCCGCTGTTGATTAGCATACATACGCCACAATATACATAATATACGATACATTGTAATGAAATCCTCATATTTCTTGATTTAATATATTATAAATATTCTGATACTTTTCGTTTTTATTTAATAATATTTATTTTAAGGAGGTAATTAGAATTAAAATCTTATCCATAAAATACACTAGCGAAAAATATTTTAGCTCGTAACTTCACACTTTAAACATAATCTTTTTCAATATCCTTAATATTCTAATGGATCATTAATTTTAGTTACAGTGTTTTCGTATATTATAACTCTTTACGTTATATTTTGTAATTATTGTATTTTATTAAGCATTTACATTCAATTCTCGTTTATTTATGGATATTTTCCCAATTGTGACCTTTAAATCAATCTGCTTCAATTATAGATAATATAAGTTATTATACACGACACTGGAAGTTCTTGTGAAAAGAACAAAATAGGAGAGAATAATATGATTCGTCGGGGACACGATAACACACTCTTCTGGCTGATGCACTTTCTTACTTCTGTGACGAAGACGGCATACGTTGCCACTGAAGTTAATTCGACGACGATGATAAAGAATAAGAACACCAAAAACAATGTAGAATACACATGACTTATAACTAGGTGCACCGATTCT
>NC_068997.1:21858359-21863583 GCF_001194135.2 Octopus bimaculoides
GAGATAACCAGAAATAATAATAATAATAATAATAATAATAATAATGAGAAGAAGAAGAACAAGAAGAAGAAGAAGAAGAAAAAAAAGTGGAAGAATATTAAGAAGAGGAAGAAGAATTACAACAACAACAACAACAATAATAATAATAATGATGATAATAGTAATAATAATAATAATATGTAGTATCAATAAATAAACAAATAAGCTTATATTATTGACCTCTCTAGTCTAACGATGATATAAGGTCGTTCTAGCTTGTAGACTCTGGCTGATCTTTAACCCCATGCAACATTTCAGCTACGGTGTCGTTCTTTCTCTTTCGTAGCTAATAAATAAGCCAATGAAGAAATCCCGTTGAAATTCAAGCGTCCGTTGTTAATTCCTTTATTGCACGCGAGTCAGAAGAGACTGAAAATTTTATTGCAGCATCAGTGGCAGCAGCAGCAGCAGCAGCAGCAACGGCAACGGCAGAAGCGATGTATTAGGCAGCAGCATCAACGAACCCACCAGAGCAATAACCACACGCTAGCAGAAGTAGTAGTAGTAGTAGTAGTAGTAGTAGTAGTAGTAGTAGTTGTGGTGGTGGTGGTGGTAGTAGAAGTAGTAGTAGTAGTAGTAGTGATAGTAGTAGTAGTAGTAGTAGTAGTAGTAGTAGTAGTAGTAGTAGTGATAGTAGTAGTAGTAATAGTACTTCATGTTGATGATGAAGATGGTGATGATGATGGTGGTGATGATGATGACGCGCCTGTCCAATAATTTAAAGTTATCTAGCCGTGACTAACGCCAAAATTCCGAGTTCAATTCCAAGCAGTGACCTGAACAACAACAACAACAATAATAATAATAATAATGGAAATAATAGAAATAATGATAATGATCCTTTCTACAATAGTCACAAGGCCTGGAAGTTTTTTTTTTTTTTTGTGTGGTGGGATGCTAGTCGATTACATCAACTCCAGTGTTTCACTGGTACTAATCTATTGGCCCCGAAAGGATGAAATGCAAAGCAACCTCAGCGGAATTTAAACTCAGAACAAAACGGCCGGCGAAATATCTCTGAGGATTTCGTCCAGCATGTTAACGACTATGCCAGCTCACCAATAAAAGCAGAGGTAGTCAACAACATGTACCACATGTGCTATATAGTTGATGTTGCATCCTCTGTTATCCACGAATAGTCAAGAAGGAAAGCGAAAAAATAGACAAATACAACCCTCTTAAGTAAGAAATAGCACGGCTATGGAAAATGAAGAAGGCGAAGATAATGCCAACTATTGTTGGGTCGTTGGGGGACAGTATCAGAAGGCATCAAAGGGAATATAAAGGAAAATTGGAATTGAGTGCCCAGTAGAACAGTTACAAAAGGTTTGCCTTCTTGGCAGAATAATGTGGAAAGTATCAGATAGTTGAAAAGAATAAATAGCATGGTACCGTAGGCTGCAAGCAGCAAGCCTGCTACGCATGAAAGACTCCAGGAGTTCTAACAATGCCTCAGATTAAAAAAAAAAAATGATAATCCTTTCTACCATAGGCACAAGGTCTGGAATTTGTGGGGAGGGAACTAATCGACTAATTCGACACCCAGTACTTCACTGGTACTTGATTTATTCACCCCGAAAGGATTAAATGCAACGTGAACCTCGGCAGAATAATAATAATAATAATAATAATAATAATAATAATAATAATAATAATAATAATAATAATAATAATGACGATGATGATGATAATAATGAATGAATAAATAAATAAATAATGCATAATCTTCTAATTCGATAATCATGGAGCGACACAATGTCCTTGATAGCGGATAAAGCGAGAGCCTATGATCTATGAAGTCTAGCATGCAAAATATTTAACCAACATCGCTCTTCTAAGTCAGCTACTGTGCTGATGTTGAAGAAGAAAAGAAGGGGAAAAAAATAAGGAGAAATTTCCTAATTCGATAATAAATTCTCGGCAAAGAAACGATAAATTGCATCAACGAATTACTCTGTGTTATATAGAACAATGGTAGATATGGAATTTACGAGCTACTGCTTTCACTTTCAACAAAGTCTAGGGAATGCATTGCTAGAGTTGTTAGCAGTGTTGGCTGTGTGCCGAGCATAGCACGCAGCATGTAATAAATAAACAGTGGGTGATTTGTGCCAGAAGCATGTATTCTTAAATGATGTTTAAACCACGAGGTAAGTTGTGCATTGATCCTAAGAAAAAGAACAATGGGTGTTCTGGGATATTTGCTCTCTACTTAATATTTTTTTCTCTTTTGCTTTTTGATTTTTCCTTTCTGAATGAAGATCTTTATTTATTTATTCATTTATTTATTCGTTATGTGCCGAATTAAAATGTAGGCGAACGTATACATACAGGCAAGTATTATATATATTATATTTATCTCTCTCCATTTTAGATTTATCGCTTAAAGTAAATTAAATTTTATTATTACTATTTTGATTTTTAAGAAGAAAATTATTATACGTTTCTGGGTTCAGTCTCACTGCGTGGCATCTTGAGCAAGTGTCGTCTACTGTAGCTTCGGGCCGACCAAAGCCTTGTGAGTGGATTTGTTAGACGGAAATTGAAAGAAGCCCATCATTTATAGGTATATACATATCTGTGTGTGTGTGTGTGTGTGTGTGTGTGTGTGTGTTTGCTTGTCTCCACCGCTTGACAACCGTTGCTAGTGTGTTTACGTCCCCGTAACTTAGTGAATCGGTAAAAGAGACCGATAGAATAGGTACTAGACGTTTAAAATATAAGCCGATTCGTTCGACTAAAAATTCTTCAAGGTGGTGCCCCAGCATAGCCGCAGTCTAATGACTGAAACAAGTAAAAGATAAAAGATGAAATTTATATTTTTCTGTAACGTTTTATGTCCATGCTATTTTTTAACATCTACTAATACTGGCTTTTAGATGTAATCTTTAATCTGTTTGATGACACCACCTGATCCTTGAGTTCTTTTAGTGAAATCCACTAAATTTTCAAATATTTGAAACATGTCCTCGGTTTGATAATAACTCGAGATTTTGATCTACAGTAGCAACACATCATTCGTTGTTTCATCTTCACTCCATATCCGTTCAATTTGAGACTGCTGAAAAAGATGAAAGTGTTCGTAGTCTATTTTCTTGATAGATTGACCAAAAAGCAAAAGCAAAATATTTTACTGATCAAATAGCTAATTGAACTAGTGATCATACATTTAAAACCCTATGTGGGTTCAAACGTTCGCTAGTTCACTCTTTGTTAAAGGATTTATTGTACGTTAACACAACGTACTTAATTTGGTAAATAAATGGAAAATTGCATGTTAAAAAGTTAATGAAGGAATTTGCTCCTTTGGACACCAGTTACTTTTTATACAAAACAGCGATAAAAGCATGCAATACGCAAGTAGAATCTGACAAAATACAGACATTTATATTCATAACAAGGTTATCTTATAATATTGTGACCATGTCACAAAAATGGAAGGTAGAATTGTTTATCGTAATGAAAAACAAAGCATCAGATTCATTGCTTTCATATCCAAAAGTACTGAGTATAGAGGAAGAGACAATGCTTATCACCTTTGCTTGTCCGCCAAAGCCGATTGAGGATTTTGCTATTAATGCCCTTCTTGAATCAACATTTCTGGGAAAGACATTAGCTTGGAGGGAATTTCAGAAGCATGATACTTTGTGTAGGAAGAATCGCTTTCAGGGATTAGTACGACATCTGAAAATGTTGGACACAAAAATAGCTGAGAGGAGAAGAAAACGTGTAGGTTGGCAATATATGAGAAGAGGTAGTGCGAAACCAGTGAGATTCGAAGAGATATAAGAGATATAAGACAGCGTGATGTGAGCTAAGCATTGAGAGGTCCTTGTGAATTTTGCTGTTGTATTAAAGCATCCAAATGTTCATTATCTTAGTTTGAGTTTGGCAATGATAAAAAGTTATGCCTCTTAAATAACCTAAAACTAACTTTAGAAGCTGGTCCTAAAATTACTGAAATTTTTTATACAGTCAACAATATGTTCCATGTTATACGATCAGTTTATATTGTTATATAATTGTCATAAGTATTACAAAAATTTTCCAGAGAGATTTAGTTTCGTTTTACTGTTGATACTATTTTAACTTCTATTACCTTGCTAAATATACATACATATGTATATATTTCTAGGGCAGCAGCAGCGGCAATGGGGAGGGGACGGGGCCGAGGGGAACGTCATAGTGCTACTAAGAACAATGACACACACACACACTCACACACACACACACATACATACACACATGTACACATACACACACGCCCACAAATACATGCGTGTATAAGGATATACATCATAGAATAACAGAATGGAATAAGCGGAGCAAGAGCCTACGCGAAGTGTCGCTGAAGAGGTCACAGATGTGTGACTAAAGATTTCCGGGCAATTGACATGAGCTAGAATGAGAGCAATAATAAAAGAGTGAAGAACGAATATATAGTGCGTGTGTTTATTTGGCCAAATTAAATGACCGTCCCAAAATACAACAATATCTCTTTCAACACACGGTTTCACAACAGAAATCTTGCAAGACAAGAGTATATATATATATATATAGGTGTCATCTTTCTTGAAGTGGGTCTCATGAGACATGACTCATTATCAGGCGAGCTGCGCTACTAAAAATTCTAGGTAATTTTTCGTTAGTCATCCTATTTAGAAAATCCAGAATTTGCCCTTGACACTTTTACAGATTGAAGATAAATAAAACCTGACTATGATGCTTGAATAATAAATGACTTTGCGCTGAACATAACAGGTGTGAACCGAAGGTATCCAATTTAGTAGGCCTACTACTATTGAATTCATCATTTATGGCTATTCCAGTTGCTTCAGGTTGGAGCTAGGGGGAAGACAATTTTGAATACACAGTTGAAAACGAAATCCCAAAGCCATATTTCTATGATATTCTATATCTGCGAATTTTATCATAGTTAATGACTACAGAATACATACAGACAAATTTATATACAAACATGCATGCATGTATACATACATAAATGTATATATACATGTATATAATATATCCTTTTGTTATTTACACCACCTGTCCTCGTCTGTTGTTATTATTTGTATATTCTCCCATATATGTAGTATAATATATATATATATATATATATATATATATATATATATACATACATATGTATATAGGTATAATATATACAAATAGAAATATTGTT
>NC_068997.1:21863970-21867224 GCF_001194135.2 Octopus bimaculoides
TTCTATTGGGGACAGCTGAGATTTTGAGATTGGTGCTTGGCGTGTTGAGAGTTTTCTACGATAAGTTAACATACAAGCATCAAAGCTTATAATTTGCGCAAACAGACCCCGTGAGACCTCTAAGAACAGGTTGCTGTCAAAATCAACCAGAGCATGGAAGACCGAGAGCTCTGAGAAGTAAAATAATAATAATAATAATAATAATAATAATAATAATAATAATAATAATAATAATAATAAAAAGAACAGTTTCGTCACAATAATAAAATAATAATCCTTTCTACTATAGGTACAAAGCCAGAAATTTGGGGGTGGGGGACAGTCGATTATACGGCGGCGGCGGCGGCATTATTACTGTTATTATTATTATTATTATTATTATTAGTAGTAGTAGTAGTAGTAGTAGTAGTAGTAGTAACAGGGTCATACATAAGGATTTGAAATGGGGATCTAAAAGACTGTAGTCAGTGAAAATAAGCGTCATACGTGTGGTTGTTGCAACCTCAGGAACTATAAATACCACCGCTCACAAAAAAAGGATTGAAAGAAGAGGATTATGTGCGAAAAGGACGCATCTATAGAAACCATGTTGTTTGGAGCTACACAAATCTTCCGCAGAATTCTCGAAATCTGAATTTAGCGTTGTGTCTTAGTCCGCTGGCAGTGGACAGCTAACGCTTGGGCAAATTCTCCAGCGAATTTTCTGTGTTAATGAACAATAGCGACATGAACAACAACAATAATAATTATGATGTTCATGATGATGATGACGACTATGATAATGACGACGAGGTTTATACTCTAGGTTCATTGTAAAAGGAAATAGAATGCATCCACGATAATGAAGTTTTATTATCCTCACTGTGGGCTCGTTTTAGAGTTGCTGTCATAGCGGCATATTTACCACCCACTAACGTAACAAACACTGAAAGTTGACTAGTGAAGCAAAGCAAGAGGACAAGACAGCAAGACAGCAAGATACCTTCTAGAAATTACCATAACCTGATTATTGACTGATGTAAACGTCTATAATTTCGGTTAATTAGTAATTTAAGATGAGAAATATGTGGACGGGAAAGGAATTGGAAACATTTCCTGTTGAAATGATCACCGATCGTTTAGTGTGATAACGCTTCGTTATTAGCCTAAAGTAAATGGGTTTGAATAATAATTAATTGCATATTTATTATAGGTATTACATTAAATTGATGAAGCGGGTAGAGGGCCGGGTAAAAATACTTTACTCTATCTTAAATTTTATGGATTCATCTCACCGTATACACATTACGAACGAAAGTGATTTTCTTCTGTTTTTCTTTCTTTTTTACTTACAAAAACAGTACCAGTAAACTACTCAGTGCATACTGCTAAACTTTTAGGCACAAAATAAAATGAAAATGTTTCATATTTTGTTTTACTTTACCAGAATCTTCGAACATTAGCTATAGCGGCGTTGACTTAACTCATCGCTCCATTTTCCATTTCCCAAACTGACTCCCAAAGGTATTCTCTCCAAATCATTACATTAATCATATTGATCTTATTGGATTTTGTCCCTTTAATTTTATAAAATGTGAGTTCTACCCACTGAAAATAACATACCCAATTAAGTAATTTTACTTAATTTCACAGTTCCTCCGTCCCAGGCGCTTCGGCAGCTTTAACTATAACATCGAAGATGCAGGCCCAATATATGACCCGACTCCTCACTCGACATGGTTACCCACCCATCCTTATCCAATGCATCACAAGTGTAAAAGCCTTCCTTTTTCCTACTACTCTATCATCCAGTTCTTACAAGTACAATCCACCGCCTCTTCCAACGCATAAAAGTTGATTCTGTCACTACCCGATTCTTTCTTCGACCACCCATTCATTCCTTTGCAATATCCTCGTCCACATTTTCATCATAACCCCTTCCCTTTCCTAAATCCTTCTCTGCTCACTTCCAAGCTGCTGAACGTACTCCTACCTCTCTAGCACCGGCCTGTTACTGGACCCAGTCATGGCACGTTCCACATTAGAGAGTCCTTTCGATGTGTTTGTTATAACCTGATATATGTACTCCAGTTTTCTGTCTGTAATATGCATATCGGGCTGACCACCGGCTGAAAGGTTCGCTGAGCACCTCAGAGACATTCAACTTGTCAACGTTTCACCTATCTCTCGTCATTGTCGCTCTGCCAACCATTTAGAAATAATTATTTTTACAGAAGTCTATTCGATTAGGTTTGATATCGAGGTAAGAAATTAACATAAACAAGTATCTATAAAAGGGAACAAAAAAAATCATGAACGTAGTTGTTTGATGTTCTAGAAACAGTAGACAAATCTCAGTCCAATCAATAATTGTGTATTGTTAACGAAAGTGTAGCCGATGTAATGGTGTAGTTCTAGATGTAGCGTTTAAAAACAAAACATGGCGAATGAATAGAATGTGTCTCATCATAGGTCTGCATCGTACCAAGCTTGAATTCTTTGTTAAGAAGTAAAAGAAATAAACCCCAGCAGTAACGTGATGTAGGGTTCCATTTCTACGTGACATTTTAACCAACTGTCTTTTATCATTGTCCAGCAATCGAAATCTTGTGAATGAAGAGATGGTAACTGCTTGAATGGAAATCCATGAGATAGATTGGTTTAGTAAGTCAAACGGTACACTCTAGTCACATCTGTATCACGCTCGTTCTGCATAATAACTGCGTTGCCGATACAAGTGTTTCCGGAATACTCAGCAACGAACATACTAATTCACTCAGATGATATTTTAGCTCGTCAGACCATTGAGTACTCATCAAAACTGGCAAACACGATTACTTCTTAATTTTAGATCAAAACTTGCCTGGGTGGAAAATTACAATAAAATGATCAAAGCTTTTGAACAGCAATAGTGGTGGATACGTCCTCGTGCTTGTGAAAACATATGAAGTGGCGAACTATTGGCGACTCGTGGAGCAGATACTTAGTGAGTTCCAGTACGGAGCGAATAACCAAACTGCTAAAACTGGTGAAAAGAATAAGGGGTAATAGTGTAAACATATAATTCAGTTTCCTCTCCGCAAGGAATATGAAAATCAATATTTTAGGGTGTTTTCCTCCCTTTTCCCGCTCTCCCTTTATTTTACCCTTTCTTTTCCTTCCCTCTCTATTTCCTACTCTTCTTTACCTCTTTCTCCCTTATTTCATCTGTCCCCGCTCTCTCTCTCTCTCTCTCTCTCTCTCTCTCTCTCTCTCTCTCTCTCTCTCTCTCTCTC
>NC_068997.1:21868713-21874874 GCF_001194135.2 Octopus bimaculoides
TTTAAAAAGAAATACTACACGAAAAAGTTTTGTCGGTGTGGCGCTGTTACTGATAGGGATGATGATGATGATGATGATGATGATGATGATGATGATGATGGTGGTGGTGGTGGTGGTGGTGGTGGTGGTGGTGGTGAGGATGATGATGATGATGATGATGATGATGGTCGTGATGATGATGGTGATGATGATGATGAGGATGATGATTATGATAACGGTAATGATGAAGACCAAGAAGAAATCGAGGACGATGATGAAGACGATGACGACTGTGATGATAATTTTGATGATAACGATCTTGATTATAAGTGTGATGCTGATGATAATGCTGATGCTGATGATGAAGGTGTCTGTTGTTGATGATGGTGACGACGGCGATTACGACGTCGACGATGATGATAATGATGATGATGGTGGTATCAGGTGTTTTGGTGGTGGTAGTGTTTGTGGTGTTGAGGATGGTGGTAGTGTCGATGCTACTGAAACTTCTGATGAAGACGACACGATGACAATGATGATGCAGAGGACGATGACGACGCCGATGATGATGATGATGATGATGATGATGACAACGACGACGACGACGACAACGACGACGATGATGACTATAATGATGTTTGTGGAGATGATGATGATGATGATGATGATGATAATGATGGTAGTGACGATAACTATTAATGATCAAGACGATGACGATGATGAGTATAATGCCGCTGGGTCAGCTATTGTTGTGGTTGTTGTTGCTGCGGCTTGTGCTGGCAATGATGTTGAGAAAGAGCCGGATAAAGACGAGAAAATATGCGACATACAAAGCAAGCCATGCATATCAATGATCGATCTACAAACGGAACGAATATTATTTAAAAAATATTAATGGCGTTAGTAGAGTGACGTTAAATATCGGTAGAGATATCTTTTGTGTTGTTGTTCTTTTTCTATCTTTATTTCTATCAATCTTGCTGCGGCGGCCAACTGGGGCATTGCCCGCAAGGGTAATTTTTATTTTTTAATTTTTATTACTCACTTATATTAAGCTCTGTACTGTTTTTTCAATCCGGTATTCATGTTCACTAAATATTGAATCTCCTGTTACGTATTTTCACACATACACACACACACACACACACACACACACACACACACACGCACACACGCACGCACACGCGCGCGCACACACACATACACACACACACACAAAGGCACGCACGCACACATATATACCTATGTATAAATACATATCAAAGCGTTTTCCATTCTTTCGAAGCGTCAAACTAATACTTGTTCCCTCGCCTGTATTCGTATTTTGTTTTCTGTAAGTTTGAACTATCTCTTATACTACTATTTAGTCCCGAAAAACACCGTTGAAATGTTTAAGTTTTTATCAGTGATTTACCACCGACAGTTAGCAAGGCCAAGCTACTCCAGACTGAAGAAGGTCAACTACCCCGAAACTAGCCTCTGGATGCTATCTTTGTTGGATGGAGCTGCTTGTCTCCCCTGTTTGAAAACTGAAGGACGCAGAACGCTTTATCACGTAGCCAACCAAAAACGGTGTTTCTTGGGGTTAAATTACAGTAGCATTCTTCCCTTTCCTGGGTCTACCACATTAAGTGGGCAACAAACCATCACTTTATCGTGCAGCTACTGCATACTTCTCTCTGAGAGATTTAGAGATGCAATATTTCTAATTTTATATACATATATATACATAATTAAATAAATGACAAGGGAACAGGAACTACGTAAACAACGTCTTTAGTTTACAGCTGTTTCTGCAATAAGATGTACTGCACACTGAGCTGAGTGTTTGTGCATCGCCTTATAACTTCCTCGGAGCTGTCACTTCCATCACTTCAATAAACCCGAAGCTTTTTAAACTGACGACAGACATAACAGCGTGCCAATCCACTCACTAAAGGACGTATACAATTTACGCTAAATGAAGTGTTAGTCTACTTCATCAAATACGAAGTCGCAGGTGTTATTTCAGAGTTTTCTTTCTCATAAAGAGATGTCTAAACAAAGAGCAGTTGCTTCTTGCTCCCAGCTCCAAGTGGCCCATTGATTCTATGAAGCTCAGCCACTCTTTGGCAAATAAATATACTTCAATCCATGTTGCCCTAATCTGCTGTGCTCTAACGAGTACCAGTCAGATGCTAGTGCAGTCTGCTGTCCCTCAATCACTCTCTTATTTACTCTCTGTACCTCTTTCTCCATCTCATTCTGACACTGCCTCTCTTTCACACGTTCTCTCTATTTTTACCATCTTTCCGTCTGAGATATCCTGAATATTTGCGGGCTGTAGATTGAGGTAACCGACCACATTATGGTAATCCCCTTCACTGGCTCGTCTTAAAAGGTATTTACAGCTAAGTAGAGACCGACCTCATCAGTTTCTATTCAATGATACAATGCAACACAGCTTCTGGTTGTTGCTGTGATTCACCTCAAAACATGTCCTGCTAGAGCAACCTTCAGTAAAAGACGCTCCAAGCATGACCATTCTTCTTTTCTTTTGACATAACGTATTTAAATCTACCTCGCTTAATGTGTTTCATAGTAGTTTCAAGACGGTAGTTAACGGTTTGAAGGTTATTTGGTTGCTATTTCTAACGATGTAACAGGTTTTTTTTTGTTATTTTGTTTTAACCTCACAATCTATCTTTTTAGTGTAAACCTAAAATGAAAACGCCCCAGTCATGACTATTCCATTTTCTTTTTAGACATAGTGTATTTAGAATTACAGCATATATTGCATTTTCCATTGTAGTTTAAAGAATGTAGTTTACAATTTGAGGGGGATGTGGTAGCTATTTCTAATGACTATGTAAAATATTTCTCTCGTTGGTTCGACATGGCTAGTTGCCCAATGTCGTATCGACGCAGCCATGTATCTGCGTTATCATGAACCAATATACCTGTATTTACTTTCGACAGCTTCCGAAGATAATATCATACTGATCAAATGTGTTCACTGAACATAAAATGTTCACTGAACACAGCTGCCTTGTTAGCATCCAGATATACTTCCAGTATCGATTAGACGAGCTCTAGCTGGTCTTATTATCATTATCCCACCTACCGCTGCTTCTTATTGCGTGTGAATCATCAAATGCAAAGCTCAAACGCAAAGATTAAACAGAAATCTTTCTCTATCTTATTCTTTCCGAAGCTCTGTCAGTGAGATTACCCATGTCAATGCATACGTTTTGCATGCATGTTTTCTAATCATCGATTTGTCAGCACTCACTGGATACTACCACTGGAGTTACTAACCGAAGCAGTAGTTATGTTTGTGAGGTTGGTTGATTACTGCACTGTTAATAACTACAGCAATTGAATAAGGCACATAACTCTATGTTCGCATCAGTCTTCTCGGATGGAAAACAAAGTTGTTTTATTATTACGGAGTTACTTGAGTGTAGTTTGCAGCAGAAAAGTAATTCATTTGTGAAACGTAATGGTCTCTAACAATATGTAAATTTACAACTACTACCAAAACAAACAAAGAAACAAATATAAAAAGAAATATATAAATGCAAATCGAAATCAACATGGAAAACTGGATTTAAATCGAGCCAATAATGGATTCCCAACATGGAGGCTCGACCTCTTAAAAATAGCAGCCACTCACTCCTTCCTCGGAGCATACTTATGGTCTTTAAAGCAGGAAAGACTAGCCACATTACATAATGTTGTTCTGGATACTGACAAAATGACCGAATGTATGTACCATGGCAGTAACTCCAATAGTCATTGTCTAGTTTTATTAAGCGTGACTTGGAGCTTGCTTATCTTCAGTTACAATATCCAAATGCTGTACTATTTGGATAATGTAGTTATAGATATACAAAGAAACGGGGTGGTCACAACTGGAACGCCTTTGATCATTCAGTATTGACTTAGCGCTTTACAAGAACAATAACAAACCTGGTCACAACTACTACCAACAACAATAATAACATTACATCTATGAGCGGTATACTGACACCACAACCAATACCCGAAGTGTCTTTTTCTACATTTCTGATATTTCTGGAAAATAAAGTTGTGGTAGTTAGTGACGAAATAGAGCTAGATAACTCACTGAATGAAGATATCTCAGCTATTCCTGACGGAAATTACATAACACCAATAGGCAAATGCTGTGTAACAGTAATATTAAGGTGAAACTGTTTTGAAAATATTAGAAAGAAAATAAGTTGTGAGATTTTCGCATGCAAAAACAAGGAGTAGATGGATTTGCTGTGGGTTAATATCAAGGGAATGCTCGTTACACAACGCCGAGTGTTAAAGCGATGTTCAATGTCACAGACCGGACGAGAAAACATACCTCGGGATCAGAGAGAATGTTAGATACCGATATTTCACCATTATTGTGGCTTATCGCTAAAAAGTAATCGGTATATTTGTTTGCATTTGTTTCAAACTGTTTGACGAAGTCATAGCGTCGTAGTAAATTTTATAAATTAAAAATTTTACACTCGCTTCTCCTCAACCGCCAGCTCCCGTTTAAATTGCTTTTAAAAGCTGTTCAGCGGAATGTATAATGAAAGACTACTTCCTGGAGCGAAGACGCGTGTGGTATGCAGTGTTATATGTATGGAAGATCCTGGAAATGTTGACACCAACATTTGGTAGCGAGAGCTATACCAGCCCCCTAACTGGACGTCACTGCTCCCTAAATGTTCTTATAGCCCCAGCAATCTCGTCTAGCGTGAGGACCATGTACTGCAATAACTTAGGATTGAAGGGCCCACAGCTATTTAACGTCTTGCCAAAACATCTGGGAGATCTTCATAGAGTAGGGGGAAGATATTTTCAAGAAACAGCTTGACCTATTCCTATCCAAGGTCGCAGATGGAACGATATCGAGGCTGGGAACTCGATAGAGTGCAGCAATGTCGAACGCCCTCCTTCGACAAGACGATTCACATAAAATTGGCCATTTAAAGGATGGTTACACTGGCGGTGCTCCAGCATGGCCACATCTATAGGGCTGAAACGCGAAAAAGAATCAAAGAATAAAGAATACACACACACACTGTCATATATAAACATCCCTCTCTCTCTCTCGCACATACGCACACATATTCGCACTCATACATGTGTGTATGTATGTATGTATGTATGTATGTATGTATGTATGTATGTATCTATCTATCTATCTATCTAAACACATTTACGACGACGGATCACGATATGAGATCAATGCTTGATTCAAGAATTATCGGAAAAAAGAATTAAATATATATATATATTTATTTATTTATATATATGTGTGTGTGTGAAAAACAAAAATCAACATATCAAGTTAATAATAAACAACGACAACAAAAAGAACGACCCCTACCCACCCCAAAATAGATAAAGGTGTAGGCTGGACGTTGCAAATATTTAGGCTCTGAACAATGAATGACACAAGATGTAAACGTCCCGCGGATATATTGCGGGTGGCGAGGTCATAGGAAATAAAACCTCATCTATGAGCGAGGTGTCCTCGTAAAACATGTATCCATTCTGTTCACATTTAATTACTGAGAAGCAGGTGTTTCCAACTGAAAACAGTATTTGTGTTATGTGGTATTGTAAGTCACCAATCGTATAGTGGACATTGTCTCAACTACTTACAAGATAACTAATCCTGAAGCAAAGAGCAGCAAAGCAAAGGCAAAGACTTTGATAGTTTCGGCTTCGTTCCTTTATTTGAGTATATTTTACGATGGCACATTTACCTAGTGAATTCGGACGCTTGAACGAATCGTTCATATTCTTATTTCCAGCGTATCTCTACGGCTGTCAATATATGTATGTTTGTATGTATGTATGTATGTATGTATGTATGTATGTAAATACGTACGTATGTATGTATACATACATGCATATTTGTATGTGATTGTGTCTAGGTACCGTGTGTGTGTGGCGGGGTCGTTTCCGTTTGAATATGCGGTGTGTTTTTGTTTGGCCCATAGCAACCGTGCTGCGACACAGTTTGAGGTAATTTTTATTGTCGCTAACCTGGTGTTAGCTTAAAATTTTTATGAAGGATTCCAGCGCAAGAATGGGTGTGCATGAGTGTGCGTGTATTGAAATTGTATACGCGAATAATATGTATATATATATGTATATATATATATATATATATATATATATATATATAT
>NC_068997.1:21878015-21878661 GCF_001194135.2 Octopus bimaculoides
ACACACACACACACACACACACACACACACACACATATATATGGTTCAGTATGTTAGTGCGTATATGCGTAGGAGATTATATATGCACATAATGTTTGGCGTAATTTTCATATCAATAGCAATTCAACCCTTTATGCTTGGATGCGATGTGGTGCCAAGCATAACCGAAAATAACATTGTTTGGTAAACGAGTTCCCGTGGAACCTCGTACATTTTAAACATTCCATGACACATTTACCATTATGAACAACTTACAAGACAATATACTGTCTGTTATAAACTGAATTTCAGTAATCGATAATCGATTTTGTTATTTCTTTTCTCAAAGAATTTTTAACAAAAGCGCTGAATATTTATCTCTACGCATCAACACCTCAGATTTATACCTGAAAACAGTAAAAAAAAAAAAATGTTGATAGAAAGGCGTATTTATGTATGTATTATTTATGTACTTACTTATATACCTATGGATGTGTAAGTACATACATGTGTGTGTATATATGGTTATACATGCATATGTATAATGCTATGTATACAATCAAACACTAACAATATATTTATGCCGCACGCGTGTGACTTTGTGTCTGTGCGAGTGAATGCGTATGCGTGTGTATATGCATGTTTATCCGTACGTATATCTATATAT
>NC_068997.1:21879890-21881641 GCF_001194135.2 Octopus bimaculoides
TGTGTGTGTGTGTGTGTGTATATGTGTGTATATACAAAAGAGCTATGGTATATATCAGAACAATAATGAAACATATACTGAAGAATAGAGTCAACAAGATTAGGGAGATTAAGAATTAATGGGTTCCAACTTTGGGCTAACAATAAAACTGTTAACAACTACTTCAGTGTTGTATAGTTTAGGATTCTAGTGTTATAAATCTTGTGACCACTGCAGGTCAAACCTATTGAATTTACCAGCAGTTACATCAGTGTGGAAGGATCAAAGTTGACATAAGCATGTGTACATATATAACCCTTTTTTAAAAATCATTCGGACTGGATTTAAAAAGAGAAAGAAAGCACAATCAGTAGACCTACATGCTTTTCATACGGCTCATCTGACGGCGAAGTCATCTATGATCTATTCATTCTATTTATACTAAATTTCCGAATTATTTCACATACTATCGGATTATAATGGGCCGACGGGTTAGTGTTACACACAATGTGATGCCCACACTCACGAAACCACCAGCAATAAATTCCATAGCGTATTTTTTTTAAATCGTATACGACAGTCATTACTAAAATTAATTTTACAGACGTATATCTGGACGTAGTTTACTCTGCTCACAAGCCATTTCGTATTGTTAATGATAAATTTAGGAACATAAAAAAAAGCAGTCCTGTTATTCCTTACAAATTATCCAACATTTGTGTGAGAACATTTAAACTCTCGTCTTCTTACAGATTGGCATTAGCATGTTATGGCGTCAAAGATAAAAGTCACACACAGGATCTTGCTTCAACCATTGTTGTTGTTGTTTGTTCCTTCTCGAATCATTCCTGGTCCATAAGGGCCCGTTTCCCGGGTTTCATTGGCGTATAGGTTCCCCTTTTAGACAGGACCCCGGTCCGTCACAACCGAGCTGCCAGATGCAGGGGGAAAGAGTGAGAGAAAGTTGTGGCGAAAGAGTCAGCAGGAGTTTGTCATTACCTTCCGCCGGAGCCGCGTGGAGCTTTTACGGATTTCGCAAATAAACACACACATCACCCAATCAGAGACTAGAACCCGCAATCTCTCGGCTGCGAGTCCGCTGCTCTAACCACTAGGCCATGTGCCTCCACAGCTTTAACTATTACTTACGAGAAATAGTTTCAGAGGGATAATGTATTTCTTATGTTATCCTCTTTGTATCATAATCAGCTGCATCTCTATTGATTAAAGCTAATATTCATAAGTTTTCCAATAATTTATCGATTAACACTGATATTAATTAGCCATGCCAATCTGTAATGTAGTTAACTTCGAAACAATATAACTCCGTTAATGGTTTTTCCTGGAATAAGGTCGGCGGTTTATTGTGACAAATGTCATAATTATCGCTTACTATACACCGATATACAAACATTTTCTGCCACTACTAGCCTTGATCAACAAGGTTGCAAAGTTTAATGATATCTTTGGAATAGAAATACTTAAACTATTCTTTTATTCAGATCATTTTGCTATCTACACTCGCTCATTGATTGATTGTTGTCACACCCACCTTACTTTCTTAGATTTTGTTAATCTTGCTTAGAAATTTCTTTAGCCGGATGAGTTGGGTGTTGTGTAACACGTAACGGTATTTTATGGTCGTTTTGCAGACTGTATATCTCATTGCATTATTCTTACGCCGCAATAATGACTCTGAACGAAGCAAATAAACCCATTCGTGTTTTTATTTAATATATATATATATATATATATATATATATATATATATA
>NC_068997.1:21882111-21886923 GCF_001194135.2 Octopus bimaculoides
ACATACATGCACACCTATATATATGCATAGTTATTTGTGTTTGTTTGTCCTCAACCACCGCTTGTCAACCAGTGTTAGTTTGTTTACATCTTCGCAACAGAGAGGTTCGATAAAAGAGACTGATAGAATAAGTACGAGGCTTCTAAAAAATAAAAGTACTGGGATCGATTCGTTTGACTAAAAAAACCTCGGCAATGCCTGTTCCCCAGTATGGCTGCAGTCCCATGGCTGAAGCAAGCATGGGATACAAGTAAAAAATTCAAAGAGAACGCAGAGAAAAAGAAAATAGAAAAAAAGAAGCGGTAAAGAAATGGATTAGAGAGGAATTAAGTGAACTAGATTGACTAGACAATAAACCCTAATTACTATAACATTTAGACAATTAGATATCTGCTAATGATTGCAATAAAGACAATTTTTAACTACATCACTCCAGGGATACTATTTGTAATTCTGCACTTCTTCCAGATTTTTTGAACTGACTGCAGAAGAACCTGTGATTCTTGGTAAACGAAAAAAATAATAATAATAAATAAATAAATAATGAAAAAAAACAAAATAGAGTTAATGTAATATAATATAGTAGGACCTTACCATTAGGGTCCTACTGTGAGTCGTGAAAGTCAAAGCTATAAAACGCGAAAGTGAATTGAAATAATTATTCTCATAAATCAATTTATCACACTTTCGGATTCATACTCCATTCATCCGTTTATTTCAAGTGATATTATTATCATTATTATTATCATTATTATTATTATTATTATTATTATTATGATAACTATTATTATTATTACTATTATTGTTGCTGTTGTTGTGGTTATTATTATTATTATTATTATTATTATTATTATTATTATTCAGTAGTTTTATTTTTATAACGTGCTTTCACTTCACTACCGAGCGCAGCTCTGTGCGCCTTGGGTATGTGCTGTGGTTTGCTGTGGTGCTCTTTATTATTATTATTATTATTATTATTATTATTATTATTATTATTATTATTATTATTATTATTATTATTGGTGTGTTGACATGAAAACAAATATGAAAAACACACAGTTTGTCTGTCTGATTGAACACCTTTATCTCTCTTTTTCTTTCTTTCTCTCTCTCACTCTCATTCTCTTTGTGTGTCTCTTATTCAAGCATATTCATAACTACAGACACACACAAACACGCGCGCGTGCAAACATACTCACATACACGGAGACCCTGCTCATAGATATATATGCATGAATATGTGTTTGTGTGTGTGTAGTCCCTTTACAGCGTGTGGCTTTACTTATAGTAATAGCCTTTGAAATAATAATGTACATGTGTGTGTGTATGTATATATATATGTGTGTGTGTGTGTATATATATATATATATGTGTGTGTGTGTGTGTGTACCCAGAGAGAGATAGAAAGAGTGAAGAGGACAGTGGGGAGGGGAGGAAAATTGTCGTATTTTCCGGAGTACTAGTCGGATTTTATAAACGAAAATTTACAGCTTAAATTGGTAGATCGATTTATACAGGAACACGTCTTTAGAATATCAAAAATCTCATGTGAAATGCAACAGGATTTGAAAGGATTCTGACGATATCTGAATGTTTGTACTACATGTTTCCACTAAATGTTTCCACTATCCAACTTTACATGGATGTGTTGTTAGAACACCGAATAGTGCCTAAATAACCTTGAGAGATCCTTTGATATACACTATATTTTCCGACGTGCGTGCGACTAATATTTCGGAAAATATATTATAATAGAATTTTTTTCACAATGTACGATATGTCTCACAAACTTGATAATTTCGATTGATATTATATGAAATGTAGCGATAATAGTAGAGGTTCGATTTGTGAGGTGTTTGTTTTTGTTAAAGAGGAACATTGTCTGTATATGCATGTGTCCGATAGTAAAGAAAATGGTACGAGGTGTGGGAAAATATATTTAGAAAGAAAGAAATCAGCACTTGTTAATGGTTGTTAGTAGAAGCTGTAGTTTGGAATGTCTCAATAATTTTGGTGGCATACTTTAACCCTTTCGTTGCTGTATTTATTTTGAGATGCTCTGTGTCTCTTTCAACTAATTTTAAATATAACAAAGAATTTAGTAAAATAGCTTAGTTATCATTAAGCTAGTGTTAGGAACATAAATTGTGACTAAGGTTTGGTGGAAGATTTTAATTTAAAACTTATGAAAACAAGACATTTGCACTACAGAGCCAGAACCAGTTTCAGGAGGTCGGTAACGAATGGGTGTATGAAATAGGGCAACAATGACTGTGCTGTTATAGGTGGTGATAGTGGTGGTATTATTGGTTGTG
Organism: Octopus bimaculoides; assembly: GCF_001194135.2. NCBI lineage: Eukaryota > Metazoa > Mollusca > Cephalopoda > Octopoda > Octopodidae > Octopus > Octopus bimaculoides. Next base: position 21,884,427 of record NC_068997.1, read on the forward strand.
TAGGTGTTGTTGTTGGTGGTGGTGATGGTGTTTTGCTATTAGAGTTGTTGGTGGTAGTTGTTTGTTGATGGTGTAGGTGTTGGTATTTTTGTTGTTGCAGGTAGTAGTTCTGGTGATGTGGGTAGTGGTATTGTCTTGTCTGTGGTAGAGGTAGTGTAGCTGGTGGCGGTAGTGTTTTTGGTGTAATTTTTGCTGTTGTTGATGGTGGTGGTGGTGGTGGTGCTAGCATTGTAATTGATAGTCGTATTGGCGGGTTGTGGTGTGCAGAGATGCACTATAAGTGAAATATCGGTTTTCTATGCGCACAGGGCATTAATATACCTTGATTTCTACGAGCCGAAAAAGTAGTCTCTATATATTCTACAGAATTGCTTGAAATAACTGACAAAGCTTCTTTAGATCATTTCCTATTATCTTGAAAAAAAAAGAAAAAAGAAAAAAAAAGAACATAGTGAGTAACGTTGTTTTGATATTCTATGGCTGTAAAGCATAACAACGGCCCCTTTGATCATAATCCTATTCGAGCAGATTCCATTTGATTTGGTCCTTTAAACTAGCGATTAGCTTTAATTCGTTTTGTGCTTCATTACGTAATAGACATTGAAGTAATACGGCGAGCTGGCAGGATCACTCGTCGGACGAAATGCTTAGCGGCAATAACTTAGTGCACTAGCGTCGATGTAATTGTCTATCCTTCTCTCCCAAAATAATTTTTTCTATTAAGGTTTCCAGAAACATTTTTACAGCCTCATGAAATAGAAGATTTAATTTCTGGTTGGTAAATACTTGAGTATGAATTGTAGTGCAAACCTTTGTAATCTTTTGAAAACCAAATTCAAGATATTGTCCCATGCAGCTTGGTAGTGTTTCTACAATGGAAGAAAATTTTGTCATAAAGTTTTTGGATGGTCTCTACAAGAACATAAAGGTTATTCTATACGACCTGTTCTGTTCGTGACTGAATATAATCAAACGGAATATCGTTTGTATCTAACAGAAACATTTTTCATATACATTGAACAGTATTTTACATTTCATACATTGATAAACTTGTGTTTTAAATTATCTATTTCATATTTACAGAAATCCCTTAAAGGTTTTCGCCTCATTACTTTAATTTATATGGTATATTAACGCTCATTTTAGATATAATGGAAGATACTACAAATGTGTTCACCATTTACCCTACAACGATTACAGTCTCAAGAAAAATATATTGGCCAGACGAGATCACCAATTGCAACATATAGCAAGTTTTAATAGATAAAATAATGGTTTTTAAGTATGTATAACAAATCTTTTAGCGACCAGTGGTATTTTCAATTGTGCTATTTACTTCCCAGAAGAGCGTTGTATTCGAAATATCAAGAATTATTAACAATAGCCATTATAGACTTTGGATAGTGTAAAATTTATAATTTCAATAAGGACTCGAACATTAACGTGCTTCTTGAAAAAGGACCAGACAACCAACCACCTCCTCACTACCTTCGCTAAGTATGTAATCAATGCTGATGACATTTATATTGTGACGACTCAACAGAATTCGGGAGCTCCCGCAAGTTCTACGCATTCTGTCTGGGTATAAATACCAAACAGAACTTGACTATCGACATATCGCATTCCTTTCGAAGTAATTCTTGCTAAGTACTGCTCTCAATCACTTAACATTGCAGATGCATAGATAGATAAAACGGTCGATTGGGAAAAATTCTTAGAGCGTCACACAAAATATCTTCGAGTATTTCGTTATGTTAGTCAGTATCAGGAGTTCTATTCCCGCCAAATTCTACTCTGCATACGATCGGGGCCGATTTTATCAACTTTTCCAAATATCCATAATGTTTGATATCGTACAGCTCTATGTAAAATAATGATTTTCGATACGTCCGGCAGATATGCATTCCAAATGATTTATCAATCTTTAAATCGATGGCATATAACTCCAATTGCTATCCAGAAAATTATGATCCGCTTTATACTTATAAATAGCAATAAAAGATGTTTTCATCAATTACATGATGATTAAATAAATATATTTGCAACTCTAGTAAAACCACTGTTCTGTCTGTGCATAAACGTATTCACGAAGGAAAACACATGCATACATACATACGTACATACATACATACATACATACATTCATACATGCATACGCCATTCATACACATGACGATCCATTGTGTTCTTGACCAAACACTTCATTTATTGTTACTGAAGACGACTCAGCTGGCAAAAATGAGTATTCTTGCCACGGACTGACTTTTCGTCCAATGGGGGAAAAATATACGGCACAGAGTATGGGAAACCGGCCTTATAAACCTACGACTAAGAAAGGAGTTCTGACACACACATATTTGTGTGTGTATGTGTATCTATGTATATATGTATACATGAATGCATATTTGGGTAGTATATGTGCGTCGTGTACACATGTATTATAAAAAAATATATACGTATATACATATATATATATACATACATATATATATATATA
>NC_068997.1:21886933-21887510 GCF_001194135.2 Octopus bimaculoides
AAATTTTTTCCCACCCTAACGTCTATTAATTATGTATACACACACACACACACACACACGCACACACACACACACACGCACACACATATATAAAGGTGGAGAGGTACACCAGTTCATATATATCATCTTTGACTTCAGAGGATGTCTACATCATTCTCTGTAATTTTTACAAGGAAAGGGTACAAATTATAGAAACACGAATATTTCTGTTGACCTTTCACTTCCAAATAACATACATAATACTTTATTTCTTATTATTCTTAACACTTAAACGAATGCTTATTCAGATTCTAAAAGTTGCAAAGCATTGAAAAATATGCTATTAATTTTTTGGCTATTCATAAAAAAAACAGACATCTTGGATGTTTATCAGAATTGATGAGTAGACAATGATATTGTCTATATTCTCATATTATTAAACTCTAGATAAACGATACCATATCAACAGAAGTCTTACCTATACTCCCACACATCCAAATACACTTACTCATGTATAGAACGCACTAACACAAACACGCACATATACATACATACAAACAGACATATGTACATATATATATATATATATATATATATA
>NC_068997.1:21888795-21892010 GCF_001194135.2 Octopus bimaculoides
ACACCCATGTTTCCAAAAGGTGAATTATTCAAACCCCAAAGAATTCCTCTCAACACATGGCCATGATGTTCCCCCACTACTTCTGCTCATGATCAGAGATGCACATATCATCAGCCACCAAGGGACATGCTCAACTGGTTAATGTCAAGCAACTGACAAGCAAATCTGTGGTATTAAGCAGAATATTTGCTGTAGCCCATCTTTTTATACCAAGACAAAACAATGTACATGATAACACTTCCAATCAATGAAGATCAGAAGCCATGAGAGCCACTATCTGGTACTGCATCCGGGCTTATTATCATTATTATTATTATTATTATTATTATTATTATTATTATTATTATTATTAGCGGGAAAGAGAAAATGTTTGGCGGCATTTCTTCGGACTTACGTTCTGGGTTCAAATTCCGCCGAGGTCGACTTAGCCGTTCATCTTTCGATGTCGATGAAATAAGTACCGCTCTAGTTGATGTAATCGACTTATCCCCTACTCCGATATTATTGGTCTTGTGCCAAAAACTGAAATCGTTATTACTAGACACAAACACTTCGCCAAACACTTCTGCCAAAAAACTGTACAGTATGTTAAAGTCTCCGGATTTCCTAATCAGATAATATTAGGAATAATACAGTAAATTTCCAGCACATGGTAATTATGATATACAGAGAATTAAAAGATTAAACAAACACGATAATTAACGAAAGAAAATGAAACTTGGTATTGCTTTACTATTGCTGATTATGTGTATAATAATATACGAGAGAGAACAACATTAAAACTTAAATAGCAAAAGTTGCACAAAATATTGGTGGTAGAGACAAAAATTTCGCAGACGTAAAGAGCATATAATCTAAATGGGATAAATTTAGCAGAGAATTCAAAGATATAAATAATTTCTATTTCTGATTATTGCACGGATATGTTATGACAGGTGGAGATAATTTGACACCTCTAAAACTTAAATCTGGTTATACATCCATAAAATGTTTTTTGTATTATATATGCGTGTGTATGTATATATACATGGATACATACATGCATACATACATGCATACATACATATATATATATTTGTGTGTGTGTGTATGTATTAATATATATACATACATATATGCATATATACATATATGAATAAATATATGTGTGTAGGTTACTTCATTTGTGATATTTATATCTTCTATATATATACGTACATACATATACATATATATAGATAAATATATATATACGCGCGCACACACATCTCACAAGCATCCAGGCCCGAATCACGCACCCATTTCTCATAATGTCGTTACACTGCTGCGATCTACTCCCTAAGTACAGCAATGTTCATTGATTGCTTATGTTTTCTCTATGATATAGCTTGCATATTTTCATGTTTAACATTCACCAAATCGATGTTACAACTTTTAGGTACGTGTCGTTTGTTTTGTCACGTAGCTGTAAGTCAAAACTGATGAGATAAGTCCATGGCAAGAAACGTTCTGCAATTTTTTGTACCAAAAGTGTACCAAGGACTGCATTTTCTGTTTTGTATCTTTTCAAGACAAATTTTACGCTACATTTGTTTTCTATTTCTAGCATTCTGTCGGGCCGCGTAGATCGGCCTGCCTTGTTTTGGTTTTCCTGTGAGTATTTCTATTTTAGAATTTAGTGTGTATATATATAAATGTGTGTGTGTGTGTGCGTGTTTGTGTGTGTGTGTGTGTGTGTGTGTGTGTGTGTGTGTGTGTGTGTGTGTGTGTGTGTGTGTGTGTATGTGTGCGTGCGCATGCGTGTGTGTAATTAAACATTAAAATTCAGAACCAATCGCACTATAGAGAAGCGAAAACATTAACAAATGTTTAAGTATTTTAGAGAAAGAATGGACCCGAAGAATTTGAAGGGAACTTTGTGGCGTTCATTTTATATTGTCATGAGAATAACTGTTACTAGAATTACTTCGGAAAGAATGTGATATGTCGATAGTTAAATTCTGTTGGGTATTTATACCTAGTCAGAACGTATAGACTTTGCGGGAGTACCTGCATTCTCGGAGTGTCGTCATGATATAAATGTCATATGCGGTGATTATAGACATAGCAAAGGAAGCTAATGAGGGGACGGTTGTTTCGTCCTTTTCAATAAGAAGTTCGTTATTGCTTTAACCATTATTGATTTCGAATCGTGGCATAAGGCCAACAATTTCAGGCGAGGAGATCAATCGATTGCATCGACACCAGTGCTCAAATGGTACTTATTTTATCGACCCCGAAGGATGGAAGACAAAGTCAACCTCGGCGGAATTTGAACTCGGAACGTAAAGACGGACAAAATGTCTCTAAGCATTTTGCCCTGTGTACAACAGATTCTACAAGCTCGCTTCTCTTATGTTCGAGCGATTATTGAAAATATATATACTATTCCTTGTATTCTCTTCGATACACTTTCCTTATGGAAATTAGATTAGTAACATCGCATATCAATGGGATCGACACTTTAGGGGTAATTGTTTTACAATTGCGGTAGGTTTCTACCAACGTGAGTATACTATAGAGTAAAAGAGTTGCTCAAAGGCTCTTTTGGGATTCCTAGATATGACCTAGGTGGCAGTTACACATTCATATATGGATATGATATTCTCATTTGTTTCTTTGATTTTTATTTTGTGAATCGTATCGCTTATAAATTCTACTGAGCGTTTATATATATATATATATATATATATAACTGTGTTTCATGGGTTTAGTTTTAGTTCCACTGATCGTGAGAATGAAATATCGATTGCATCGGTTAGAACCGACAACTTTAAGTGCAGGTGTTAAGAAAATACACGTTACAGCAACCCAAGAATGTTAAAATAATTTATGATCATTTCAACCCCACAACACTTCAGGCCAAATTTCGTTAATTAGTAAATCAAAAATCATCCTACATTTTGCTTGAGTGACCTAGGTAAAATATATATTTGTCTCAACCCATTCTTACCGCATATTCCATCTGTGTATAAAATTTCAAGAAAATCAGTTGAAAAGTTTAAAAGGTAAGGCAGAGAATAAGATTCATATGAAAATTTGCATTGAAATGTCCTACTGATTTTGGAAAAATCGATGCTGATTAAAAATTAACGATTTTTTTAAAAATTCCAAGTGTGTAAATCGGTTGAAACTCCAAGTGCGTAAATCTGTTGAATAGTCTCAGAGGAGTTAAAGTAACAAATTCGCAAGCACAC
>NC_068997.1:21892032-21896601 GCF_001194135.2 Octopus bimaculoides
ATATATATATATATATATATATATACATAAATTGCAATTTCTCTCTGTTTGTGGCTCTGTGTGTGTGTGCTTGTGAAATGGTTACTTTATACATACAAACACACACATACACACACATATAACATGTATCAATACCAGGTATTCTAATTTAGTTTACTGTAGAATACGCATATCACAGAATCCTATCTATATTTAAGTTTATATGAACTGACTTATATTGTTTCCTTCAGAATTTTTCCCGAACTCGTCTAATTAATTATAAGCCGCAAGATACTATTTGCCCATGTGCTAAACATTATATATACCCTGAAGACAAGTGTCAAACATTAATAAAGATGAAAGATAACTAAGGCTAATGAGTCATGTTTAATTCGACACCTCATGAATACGAGGTATTAAAAAAGAAATCTACCGAACCTACACCGGAACAGATAAACACTTAGAGTACAAAGAACAGAAGTCAGTTACGATGATCTCATTGAGACGATGCGGTTTAGATAATCTGAAAGATAATTATTTCTGTTACAGGTACAAATCTTTAAGTGTGTGAGTAGGGACTATTTCTTTACATAGAGCCCAGCTCTCATCTGGTATTTATTGTAATCGACCCTGAAAAGTCGAGAGGTAAATTCTTTGACGGGATTTGAGCTAAGAACGCAGAGCTAGGAAAAAATAGTGTTAAGCATTTTATCCAGCGTTGCACATCGTCGCTTCATAACCTGGTAAATAATATTCGCCAAAAAGCAAAAGAATAAATCAATACCTTGAGCATGCTTAGGACCCCCTAATTGTCATCGCAATAACAGTTTGATAATATTGTGCTGTCTACACTGAAGTGAGATTGTGTTTAAAGGCATTATTTTGTCCTTTTACTTGTTTCAGTCACTTGACTGCGGCCATGCTGGAACACCGCTTTTAGTCGAGCAAATTGATCTCAAGACTTATTCTTTGTAAGCCTAGTACTTATTCAATCGGTCTCTTTTGCCGAAACGCTAAGGTACGGGCATATAAACACGCCAGCATCGGTTGTCAAACGACGTTGGGACACACACACACACACACACACACACACACACACAAACACACACTCAAACATAGACACACATACATACATACATACATATATATATATATATACGACGTGCTTCACAAGGCTTTGGTCGACCCGAGGCTATATTAAAAGACACGCAGTGGGACTGAAACCGGAACCATGTAGTTGGTAAGTAAGCTACTTACTACACAGCCACTCCTGTGCCTGTGTTGATTTTCCTTAAAAATAAAATATTTAAACCAGAAATATTACTTATATTTTAAGCACTTATGGTCTTAGGTTGAGAACACTTGCGTAAAAGCGTGGAAAAGCGTCTTCCTCTATATTTCCAGATTGACCAAAGCCTTATGAGTAGATTTGTCGAAACAGAAACTGACAGAATCCTGTCGTGTGTGTGTGCGTCGGTGTTTCTTTGTAAATGTGTTGTTTTCCTCCAACCACTGCTTGACAACCTGCGCTGTTTAGTGAACGTTCCTTTTACATTGCGGACCGACAAAACAAGACAGTTACAATATAAACACTGGGGTTGATTTGTTCAACCACAAACTTCAAGACAGTACCCTAGCATGGCCGCAGTTCAATGTCCGAAAAGAGTAAAAGACAAAAGATATAAAGCCTTCGAACAAATATGTGTATAGTTGCGTAAATACGTGTATAAATAATTCTGCATGAATATGCAAAATGCTTGAATATTTTATTTAGTTATTGCTTGTTACAAGCTCAGCGCTTGTTTTATGTACGAACAATTACTTCCTCTTTGCGTTATATTATAAAACTCTCTTGTTGAGAATTTATGAGTTTATAAGTAGATGTGAGCCAGCCATACTAATGTGCTGAATCTACCTACTTACTAGACGAGTAAGGAAAAACTAATTCTGAAACCTCTTTGTATAATTTCGTATTAGATATTATTTTGTTATCTTTGTGAGCATCGACGCGCTCCTATCATCCTTTCCTTTTCATCTAAATACTGTTAGTAGTAGTAGTAGCAGCAACAGCAGCAGCGCTGGTTTCTAATTTAAGTATAATGCGTGTAATTTTAAGGGGAGGAGGTTAATTGATGCAGTCGACCCAAGTACGAGATTATTACGTTATTTCAACGAACCTGAAAAGATGAAAAGCAAATTTAATCTCGGCTGGATTTGAAACCAAAATTGGAACAATGCAGTAATGCATTTTGCCTGACACTCTAACTCAGTCATGGGCAACTTGCGGCCCGTGAAGCTTTCTGAATGGCTCGCTTAACTCAGAAAAGAAAAATATTCGCCGTCGTCAGACACCTGTGTAATTTTCAACGTACCTCACAGTCGAGCTACACTAATTCAAATATTCAAGAGCGTTACACTTAGCATCTCTACTCGGGACACTAACTCATCGAAAGAAAAGTATTGATTTAACGTTCAATTTCTGATTCCACTGCTTAAAATGACTTGTGATAATTCAGCGCCTGTAAACACACGTGATATTCGTGTAACATTGTGAAGCAAGGTTAATGGAATTTTCAAAGTATAAGAGCGTGCAAAGTACTGTATTTTTTTTTTTAATTTTCATCTTTGGTGTCAAAGCTAATGGCTTCATCGGAAAAAGAAGAAGGATTTCTAAAGAAATGAGAAAATTCCAGGAAAAGTGGTAAAATGATTATTTATTTGTTGAAGTAAAAAATAAACCAATGTGTTTAGTACGTTTTGAATCTGTCTCCGCTTTTAAAGAATTTAATATTAAGCGGCATTACACACCAAAACATGCGGGATACGATGTATTTAAAAGAGACATTATACAGCAAAAAATTCGATCTCTCTAGAAATAGATCGGCGGTCTAAATACGCTCTTTTCCAAAAAGCAAACCGGACTAAAAGAAATCGAACATGGTAGCTATGTTGTTACTGAAAAAGTGGCAAAACACTAAAAAATTATTCTGACGGTGAATTTGTAAAAGAATGTCTTTTGTCAGTGGCTGAAATTTTGTGTTTAGAAAATTTAGGTATGTTTGACAAGATTAATTTGCCTTTGAAGGGTAATAACATTACTTGGAATACCTAATGCATATGAAGATACTTAATTATTTATCGATACTTAATTATTTATCGATCCAGGAAGACGACAAGCAAAGTCTACGTCAGCGGAATTTGTACTCAGTTTGTTAAGAGTAGACAAAGTCAAACTAAGCATTATTTTGTCCGACCCACTAACGAGTCTGCTAGCTCACTACTTTAATAATAATAATAGTTACTATAGCAATTTACATACTTCGTCTTTGTTAATGCCACTCTCCTTCCTGTTTCAAGATAGGAGATGATATGTATAATGACGTCAGCAATATCTGAATATACTTAATAAAGGTGAATATGCTCCACCTTAAGAATTCCTTGTGTATTTTTGGTTTTATCATTTTTTTTTGTTTAGTTTTACTGATGCCTTCATTCAGATATATATATACTTTTAGCTGCGTACGTGACTGCCATCACAATACCTTACCTGAACGTGTTTTTTTGTGAATGAGTGTATGAATGAGTGTCTCTGTGAGCAAGTGTCTGTTGTCTGTTTCTCCCGATCTCTTTATTATTATTATTATTATTATTATTATTATTATTATTATTATTATTACTATCATCACTTATTCGAGCTCAAAATGTCGGTTACACGATTTCTGTGGATTATAAGTGGCTGAAACTACAACACTTCCCCTGAAAGGGTCGTAGTTGCTTCGCAGGTTTCAAGGTCAACACTTTTGAATTGAGAGAACAAGTCGATTACATTGACCCTAGTTACTTCTCTACTTGTTTTATCGGTCCTGAAATAATGAAAGGCGAATTTAACCTCGTTGAAATCTGAATTCTGAACGAAAAGGGCCGGAAGAAAGGCAACTAAGCATTTTTGTCCGACCTGTAAACGATTCTGGCAGCAGGATGTCTCTCAGTTAATATAACTTTGGTGGCAGTTTCGTGCTATCTTTGAAAATTTTGTTTTCCAAAACATTTTCATATTTTATGGCATGGGAACACACGATGAAATTAATTGCATTTTAGGGATTACACTATCAGATTAAACTGGTTGTTTAATTTACTAACCCCGGAAAGATTGGATCTATCTCTACATGAGAATAACTGTTTGATTTTGTTGGCTTGTGTACATCGTGCGTTGGAAGGATTGGTTCTGTTCGGTATTTTGGTTATGAGAATTATCATTTTTTATTATCACTAGATGTTCTCAGTTTACTATTTGAATTGTTTCTGCTTTTTGGGTGGTTATCTTGGATAATGTAATTATTGGTCTGTTGGTTGGTAGTATAATTCGTCTTATAAACGTCGTCTTTAGGTTGGTCATATGAATTAAGGTTGATTTCAACAAGGTTACTTTGAGTGCTGATTAATTTTCGCCTCACGAAATTTACCCATACGAAGTTCCTGCAATAAATCTACGGATAACAACAGGTAATCGAAACTGTGCCAGTGCTTTACTCATCATCTATTTATACATTTTGTATAATCTCTCCATTATATATATATATATATATATAT
>NC_068997.1:21896860-21900742 GCF_001194135.2 Octopus bimaculoides
TATATATATACGTGTATGTTTGTGGGTGTATGTATTTCTTATTATGTGCTTGTGTGTGTCCTTGTGTTTTTTCCCACGCCACTTAAAAACTGGTGTTGTTTTATTTTACGTTCTCCTAAAATGCGGTTCAACAAGAGAGACCGATTGAATATTTACAAAACAAGAGTCAAAAGCAATAAGTTCTGGGGACAAACTGTTCGATTGGTCCCTCCAAGGCCGTGCACCCAGCATGACCGTCATTAAAGGACTAACAAGTAAAATAATAAAGCATCGGTAGAATCTGAAAGTACAGGTACTTTAATTGCAGAATGTAAAGGGACAGAGTACATCCGGATCAACCTGCCGTTGCACTATTCTACTAATCTTAATAACAGTAATATAACAGATAGACATCTGTAAGCAGCAATATATTTTGATATCTACCGAATAAAATTAATTTAAGTCATCGAAAAACAATTTATCTAATGTAAGCAAATGACGCTATTTTTGTCCTATGTTCTTTGATTAATCTTTATTCAATACAATTACATTATACAACGTAGATTTAATCTATTTATCACCTTCATCTGTTTACTGTCACCCCCCCTTCTCTCTCTCTCTCTCTCTCTCTCTCTCTCTCTCTCTCTCTCTCTCTCTCTTTGTCTTTGTCTCACTGTGTCTCTCTGAACGCTATCTTCTGTCTCTGCAATATTTTATCCCGTGTAACTTCAGACTTTATGTCTCTGGGTGTTACTCTCTCTTCCAATATGCTTTTCACAGTCGATACCTCCCTCCTCTCTCTCTCTCTCTCTCTCTCTCTCTCTCTCTCTCTTTCTCTCACCGTCCCTGTCTCTGTCTCTCTCTTTCTTCCTCTTTCTCTCTCTCTTCTTTTCTCTTTCTCTATTCTATGCGCTCTCTAGCCTGTCCTTATGTTCTATCTCTCTGTATCCTACCGTACGCTGTGTCCATCTTTACTTTCTCAATACCTTTCTCTGTGTCCCTCTCTCATTGTACGCCCTCTAAATTTATGCCTTACACTCTCTCCCACTTTCTGTCTCTCACAAACACTCTATCCTATTCCCTATCGCCATCCTTCTCTCTCTCTCTCTCCCTCTCTCTCACCCTCTCTCTCTCATCCTTTTCTATCGAACCTTATTTCTCTAATTTATCGTATACTGTCCTTTCTCACATTCACCATATTTTTGTGTCTATCTCTTCCATCTTATATGACTCTCTCAGTCTATGCCTTAGTTTCTCTCCCACTCTCTCTGTTCCCCGCTCTATCCTTTCCTCTTCTCTCTCTCTCTTTCTGTCTCGTTCATTAATAAATACGAACTGAAGTCGAAGAAGTTCAATGAGAAACAGTTTATATTAGCCAATAAAATAAATATGGTGTCGTTACAATATTGCCATGATAATCAAGTTAGAATAAAATTCGGAAGTAGTTAGTTATTTCTATTGACATATTACCAAAAATATGCAGGAAAAGAAAATATATAAATGATGAAATTTCATTTCACAAAAAAGCAAAACATAAAAAAAATCCCGTATATATAGATATCTTTTATATTTTGCCTTTTGTCATTCGTTTCGGTCATTTGACTACGGCCAGGCTGTAGCACAATCTTGAAGGGTTTTAGTCAACCAAATCGATGACAGAGCAGTTTTAAAAGCCTATTACTTATTCTATCGGTCTCTTTGCCAAACTGTTAAGATAGATAAATAGATAGATGGATAGATAGATAGATAGATAGATAGAGAGATAGATAGATAGATAAAATAGATAGATAGATAGATAGATAGATAGATAGATAGATAGATAGATAGATAGATAGATAGATAGGCTGAGAGCGAGACAGGCAGATCGAGAGTAGGTGTAGGGTACAAGACGTTGTGGGAGTAAGAGAGACGGACAGACCGAGAGAGAGTGTTGGGAAAAAGACGGAGAGAGAGAGAGAGAGAGAGAAAGAGAGAGAGAGAGAGAGAGAGAGAGAGAGAGAGAGAGAGAAAGGGGAAGGAGGGAGGGGGAAAGAGAGCAGGAAGGTGGAGAGAAATTTAGAGTGAGTCAGTGTTTGTGTTTCCACGATGGAAGAATTTTAAAGAAACCACACCGGACGAAATGTACTTCAGTTTTGGCCTCCTGAAATTATTTAGCGGAACAGTCATGTTTCTTCCCTTTTTTTTCGCTGAATAACTGTCGCTCGATTTCATCCATTTAGAGGGTTGGTTTTTAACTATGCTTTATGCCGGTGGAGAGGACATCTTCTTACCATCTTCCTCGTGGTGAATTTGATGAAGAAAAATCTTTTATTCAGAGGGATAGATATATAGATATATAAATTTAAATGCATGAGTTTGTACGCATACATACACACATATTTATGTGTGCGTGCGTGAATTTGTTGTATATGTTCGAATGAAGCATGGTTAAGTTGCTATTAAAATTGTTTAAAGTCCATTTCTGTTATTTCAAAACCGCATTACTTTGTCATTCAGACAGTTATACATACGTATACAAACACACATGCACACACACACACACACACACACACACACACACACATACAGAGAGAGAGAGAGAGAGAAGTAAACACACATTTGTATGTATGTAAATACATGTATGTATGTATATATGTATATGCATGTAAATATCTATCTATCTCTATCTCTCTATCTCTGTCTCTATTTCTTTCTCTCTCTCTCTCTCTCTCTCTCTCTCTCTCTATCTATCTATCTATCTAATGCAAGATTTATTCATTTGCTCATGTTGGATTGTTGTTGGCACTCTGTCGCTTACGACGTCGAGGGTTCCAGTTGATCCGATCAGCGGAACAGCCTGCTCGTGAAATTAACGTGCAAGTGGCTGAGCACTCCACAGACACGTGTACCCTTAACGTAGTTTTCGGGGATATTCAGCGTGACACAGTGTAACAAGACTGGCCCGTTGAAATACATGTACAACAGAAACAGGAAGTAAGAGTGAGAGAAAGTTATGGTGAAAGAGTACAGCAGGGTTCGCCACCACCCCCTGCCGGGGCCTCGTGGAACTTTAGGTGTTTTCGCTCAATAAACACTGACAACGGCCGGTCTGGAACTCAAAACTGCGATCCTACGACCGTGAGTCTGCTACCCTAACCACTAGGCCATTGCGCCTCCACCATGTTGGATTATATCGTTTTCTTTCACACAAAAGATCTAATGCAGTACGGTGTGAAAATAAAATGAAAATGCACGTAGAATATACATTTACATAGCTGAAATCTTTTCCAGTGGAATATTTTCTCTGAAAATATAGTAATAAACCAATAAAAAAATACTTAATTAGGTAATACCTAAAAAACCTCTGACTACTCAGCGCTCTGCATGATCATTTTTTTGCTAAATTTGACTATATTTTCCATTTTTGTAATACAAAAGAATATATTGTATGGAAAATGGTTTTCTCATGATTTTTATATTGTAAAGTCTATTACATATAGATAACTGTAACTTAGAATACATGTAAATTCCTATATTTTAACTCAATTTAATATTGTTTTCTGTGTATTTACATAATATAAACTTATCATCCGTCATTTTTGACAATATAGACACACTAATTTTAGAAATAATTTTAGATATATTTCACACTCGGTTATCGTTGTAGCTGTCACTGTTTTTTTCTTTGCTGTTTGTAATGGCCAAGGTGTATTTTTAACGCTACATATCTATAACTAGTTTTGTCTATGTTGCAGTTATGACACTTTATTCGCGTTATTGCTCAAAACTGCAAAGTGAGGTCTCTTAAATAGATTCTACTGTTCATTTGCATACAGTGTGTGTGTATTTGTGTGAGAAATGCATAGAGAGTGCGACACACACGCACACACACACACACACACACACACACACACACACACACAC
>NC_068997.1:21902273-21905433 GCF_001194135.2 Octopus bimaculoides
TTATGATTTCTTTCGATGAACAATTATGCAGAGTTCGCCACGTCAAGTTTGGTATCTTGCACTTTACTATATATTTTTCATGCAAAAGTTTCTCATAGTATATTTTCGTTTTCGTCTGTCCTTTTTCTTTCTGAAAAGATAATAGTAAAAAAAAAAACAAGAAAAACAAGAACAAATAAATATGAATAAATATATATAAATATCAAGCGAAAATGTAACAATACTCAACAGTGAATACATCTCAACACACCGTTCGGAAGAAAGTATTCCAAATCTTCTTTGAATGTCATTTTTATGGTTTCTTTCATGAAAGCATTGCCAGGCATATAAACATGATTTACGTACATTGTTCTTCTGACGAAGAAACACACACACACACACACACACACACACACACACACAGATTTATTAGCATGATCACACACACAGTCACACATTTACTAGCATGATCTCACGCACACATATATATATGTACACTTACATAAATCTACATAGATATGCGCTTTAGTTCTTTAGTTTGTTGTAGCTATCACAGCTTCCATTTCAGTCATCGCGGTTTTTATTCGTCGCCATGGTAGCAATATATATAAAATATTCGCTATTCTTTAATTCTGTTTCACTTTCAAGCTATTGCCCATTCTCTTGGCGCATTCTGCGCAGTCAACTTCAGTCATGCTCGAGTTATTATTATTATTATTATTATTATTATTATTATTATTATTATTATTATTATTATTATTATTATCTTTATTATTATCATCATCATTGGATTGGCAGATTCGTTAGCACGCCGAGCAAAATGCTTCGCGGGGTTTCGTTTGTCTTTGCATTCTGAGTTCAAATTCCACTGATATCAGCTTGGATTTTCATCCCTTAGTTTGCGATAAAGTACCAGGGAAGTGGTAGCTCAATGGCCTCGACTAACGCGCTTCTCCTAACACTGCCGTCAAAATCAAAAGAATGAACATCGCTGATTCAAAAAAAAAAAAATGATCCGCTGAAATTTCTCACGAATAACATTACCTACGTGCCCGCTGTGTGTGTTCAGGGTAGAGCTGGAAAGTACATGCGGTAGCTTATATACTACATTGATCGAAATGTGACTACAGCCAGCGTTCATGTGGCCTTCAAGGTGTCGAATCAGGAAAGGAGGCAATCAAAGTTGTCTGCACCACGGTCGATTTCGTTGGTCTTCCATCCTTTCGTTGTCGATGAAAGAAGCAGCAGTTGAGCATTAACCAACTCAACTCCTCGCAAAATTTCAGTCTCGCGCCTATTGTAGAAAGTGTTATTGTTTTTATTTTTGTTGTTACTATTTTCTTAACATCAACTATTTATATTTTCTCTGCTTCTGTTCAACTAGAAAGCAACCACAAAAACAACATGTATGGAATAGAAAGAGAACAAAACACATAAAAACAAACAACGTGGTATTTTTATTCTTTATCATGTGTGTCTTTCTATATTTTCTTTAATTTCTAACTCCCTATGTTATATCAACCCTGTTTCTTTTGTGTGCGTGTGCCTGCGTGTGTGTATGTTCCTTGCTTTACTTTATTGCACAAGAATTTTTCGGTAGAGTTGGAGGCGTGTGAAGAATGGATCGGCCTTCTCTTTACTGTCGGTTCTTAGAAGACAGTCTTCTAAAAAACATTCCATGCTGCTTGATGTTTTGGAGCCAGTCGTTCATCTTATATAGTCTGATTTATTTCCGGTCCTTACTTTGGATAAAAGTATGTTCTGTTAGAAGATTATATATTGTCGAAATAGATTTCTGCAGATCAGTTACTGGAGCGACATTTACATGATATGAAATGGTATAACTAATTAGATCCCTCTCAGTGTATAACTGGTATTTATTGACCCGCAAGAAAAAGTAACAAAAAGTCACTCAAATCTCACCCTATCATCTTAAACAGAAAAACAAAAGCTATTGGATAATGTATATTCTTTTATTCTTCGTTTTTTTTTTTCAATTTCCGTCGAGAAAATCTACTCACAAGGCTTTACTCGACCCGAGACTATAGCAGAAGACACTTGCCCAACATGCCACGCAGTGGGACTGAACCCAGAATCATGTGGTTGGGAAGCAAGCTTCTTACCACACAGACAAGCCTGTGTCCACATTTATACATGTCCAAGTATTTAGTACGAAAACGGATGTGCCGATGACTCCTACAAAGGCAGAAAGACGTGTCCATACACACTCACACGCATATATGTATGTATACATCTATATCTATGTATCTGTCATCTTCCCTTTCCCTGTCTGTCTGTCTGTCTCTCTCTCTCTCTCTCTGTATATATATATATATATATATATATATATATATATATATATATGCTTTTCACCATTAACTCTGATCCAGGGTTAAACCACAGATAAGCTGAAAGTTTTGAATTTAGTCACAAAGCCAACAGTTTCTGATGGAAATGGTTCAATTGAAATACGTACTTCAGTTCCAGTACTTGATTCATACCTCCTTTCATGAAGTCCAGAGAAATAAGAGTTGACGTAGGCGTGATTTGAAATCAGAGCATAAAGAGCCGGACCATATGTTGCAGATATCATAACTACAACAATACAATATAGAAGCAAGAAGGGGACCTTAGACTAAAGATGTGCCATAATTGAATCTTAAAATGTATTTAATCTCTACACTTACGCTTTCACTTTCGTGGTTCTATCAGCCAATCAGAGAGGGCGTAGTCATCCGAAATGTTAGAAACAGCATCTAAATATCCCAGCAGACATGTCTGTGTGGTTAAGAGTCTTGCTTTTTAACCACGTTGTCTCGGGCTCATCGCTACTCCGCTGCACCTTGAATATCTTCTAATATAGCCTTTAGCCGACCAATGCCTTGTGACTGAATTTGGCGTACGGAAATTGTGTGGAATCTCACCGTGCGTATATGTGTGTATACATTTGTGTTTGTAAGTGTGAAGGTTCCTTTGTAACTGTGTTTGTCCTCCCTTTTCAACCACTTGACAACCACCGTTGATTTCTTTACGTACCCGTAAATTAGCGGATGGTAAAAGTAAACCGATAGAACCTGCAGCAGATTTATATGTGTATGTATGTATGCATATATGTTTGTATTAAATTTGTAACTACCTACCTATATACATACATACATACATACATACATATATATATATA
>NC_068997.1:21905548-21906302 GCF_001194135.2 Octopus bimaculoides
AGAGAGAGAGAGAGAGAGAGAGAGAGAGAGAGAGAGAGAGACAAAAATGTTATAAGGAAGTAGTGTGACATACCTTGTTGCATACATTAATTAAATAAACAAATAAACTGAATTGCCCGAATTGTTTAGGTTATTGATAGAAAATAAATGACGAAAAACAACACAAACAATTAAAAAAGTCAACAATATTATTTTTAAAAAAACAGGGAGACAATAAAAATAATACCAAAAGCAACAAAAATATCGAAATAAAAAAGAAATATGTATAAAGAAAATATAATAAATGACATCCATTTCCCCAGACCAGGCAAAGAAACAAACGATTCAATATATAAATCTCGAATCATTTTATAGCCGTCTGCATATTACAATGTCTCCGCGGTGATGGCGTGTAGATGGAAAAGCGTTAGGTTGGTTGGTTTGTTTGCTGGATGGTTGGTTGGTTGGTTGGTTGGTTGGTTTGAGCCGAACAAACAGATAAATCGTTGCATTGCTTTTTCGTTCACACAATGAGTGTTTCTAAATTATAGGTTATATAGTTAAATGTTTAAAGATGAAGAGAAGAAAGAGAATCTGATGAAGTGATATCGTCTGATGCGACATAACGTGAATCTTATAATTGTTCTCAACAAAATGCCTTCTGTTTCTTTTGCGGGAACAATACACATGCGTACAGTAAAACACACACACTCACACACACAAACACATGAATGTGTATATATATATATATATATATATATATATATATATATAT
>NC_068997.1:21906667-21907549 GCF_001194135.2 Octopus bimaculoides
ATATATATATATATATATATATGTATATATATAGATATATATATATATGTATGTATGTATGTATGTATGTATGTATGTATGTATATATATATATATATATATGTATATATATATGGACTTTTTGCTTGTATAAGTGTGTCTGATTGCGTGAGTGTGTGCTTGTGCGTATTTCTACCGCTTGTATTACTTTATGAAACAAACCTAAGTTAAGAGATTCGGAAGCATTAAAGAACCACAAATGACCGATAAGAAATTGAAATAAGTATTTAAAGTGGAAAAAATAAATTAATCATGAAAACACTACTACTACAACTTCTGCTAGTACAATTATTATTATTATTACTATTGGTACTACTCTTGGTTAGCTGGCAAAATCGTTAGCAGGCCCGGCGAAATGCTTAGCATTATTTCGTCCGTCTTTACGTTTGAGTTCAAATTCCGCCGGTGTCGACTTTACCTTTCATCCTTTCGGGGTCGATAAATTAAGTAACACTGGCGTCGATGTAATCGACTAGTTCCCTCCTCCAAAATTCCAGTTTTTGTGCCTTTAGTAGAAAGGATTATGAATATTTCTAAGGCGGTGAGCTGGCGGCAGAATCGTTAGCATGCTTGAAAGAATGCTTAGAGGTATTTCGCCCGTCGCTACGTTCCAAGTTCAAATTCCGACGTGGTCCACTTTACCTTTTATCCTTTCAGGTCGATAAATTGAGCGTCAGTCGAGTATTGGGGGTAGATGTAATCGACTTTATCTCTCCCACCAAATTTCAGGCCTTGTGCTTATAGTAGAAAGGACCATTTTTTTTCTTATTATTATTCGTAAGGTGACGAGTTGGCAGAATCGTTAGCAGACCGAGCGAAATGCTTAGCGTCATTTCTTCCGTT
>NC_068997.1:21908220-21909895 GCF_001194135.2 Octopus bimaculoides
GAATCCGAACTCTAAAACTGTTACACACATAGATACGCACAGCGTAATTTATTATATAAACAATATATGCGTATAAATTACGATTAAACCGGATGAAATATGTCACAGGGAATAACATTTTTATGACCGCCCAGCAGTAACTCCTTTGAGCTGAATAGACGTCAGTGATTGGTTGAAATTACAGAAATACGACAACTTTAACATGGAATAACTTGCGATGTACGTTTTTTTTGTTAAGAAGACTAAGAGTAAAAGATGTTTTATATGACACATTCTACCAGTGTCCCAAGTTTCAAAGTGTTTCGTTAGTGTTTCGTTAAGAAAATACTGGTGCCCCCGTTTTAATTGTAAGCCGGAGGGGTTGAGGAGTGAGATGCCTGCCTCAAGTGCAGTTGGTGGTCGTGGTGACCAGGATGTGTGTTGATCCCGGGGTAGGTATGTATGTCATTATTCAGTTTTATTTCAAGATTGCTTGGCAATAGAGAAAGAGCCGGTTTCTAACCTAGGCCCCAAACTCCTTCATTGGAATTTCAACATCAACAGGATATGTATGTATATATGTATGTATTTGTGTGTGTATGTATGTATGTATGTATGTATGTATGCATGTATTGCTCCGTTTCAGTCTTGTTAAATAGTATAAGGAAATTGACGTACAATATTGCATTTTCTTCTTTTTCCTTCTCGCGGAAAATTAACTTGAGAATTCAGTAGTTTGTAAATAAATAAATAAATAAATGAATAAATGAATAAATAGATGGATAAATATTATTATTGTTATCATGGTTTATTCTAAAATTGTACTTAGCCTAAAGCAATGCGTTCTCATTTCTGAACTTCCTAACCTTACTACAAACATATATAACACAACGATGACCGACAAATTAATGTCATTCACTTTAAACCAATAAGGGAGCGGTCAATATGGCGCCCTGCCTGTGGCAAGATAGATCTTATATGAGATTTTAATTAACGTCGGTTAATCACTAATTATCCTCTAATTTCCTGTTCGCTATCGGTTTCGTTTAAAGGAATAAATGACCTAGCAGAGCCACCAAATACGTTAAGGGATGATTCTACATTATCTTGCACGCGATTTGTAAGAAATAGAAGTTAAATCTACCTCAAATTACACCCATCCGTCATGAGACAAAGGTTTACGTTAATTAAGAAAAAAAAAATATATATATATATAGATAGATAGATATTGGCAGCCAAAGAGACTTTTCTAATTTATCATCTTCGAAAGGATGAAATGCAAAATTTGAACTCAGAACGTCGAGACGGGTAAAATACCGGTAAGCAGTTTGTCCAGCGTGTATACGATTCTGCCAGCTCGCTGTCTTTGCATACGCAAACAATAATAATAATGATAAAAAAAAAAATTGAAAAACAACGACTACTACCACTCCTCCTATTCCTTTTACTACATTTTAGCCTCTTCTTTATTCTTGCTTGTATCTTACTGCTTACACTTTCGTTACTAGTACGACCTAAAGTTTATTCCTTCCTACCTTCCCCTTCTTTTTCTTCTTCTTTTACTTCTTCCTTCTCCTTCTTCTTCTTACCTCCCTAGGACTTTTTCATCCAATCTTTACAATATACACAATTATAAAGTCATAAATATATATGACTTCGCTGAGATGAAAGAAAGCAAAACGAAAAATAAATAAGT
>NC_068997.1:21910109-21910807 GCF_001194135.2 Octopus bimaculoides
TGTATATAAATATATATATGTATATATATGTATATGAATTGAAAGAAAGGAAGAAAAAATGCTGTTGATTATTGTATATATATATATATATATATATATATATTCTTCTTTATTTGCTACCACTGCAATTAACATCAAAGGGGAAACGTTTTAATTTATAAGAAGAAATACGAGGTCAAATGAGGGTGTTTTAGTGTGAATCCGGGTCAAATTTATTTATTATTTTTATTATTATAAAGTTTCCTACTATTTCGTTTATTATCCTGTACTTGACTTTAAAAAAATAACTATCACAAACTAGTTCACTAGTCATGTTGAACTCATTTTTGATCAATTAAGTGAAATGAACTTAAAGAAACATGCCCTCGCTGTACTATTACGACGGAATATCTAAACTCTATACTGATATAAATAAACGTACATACAAAATTGAAACTTTCAAAGAACTAAAATAATAAGGTGCAACTAAAATTTAAGTACTGAAAAGCATTAAGTACTTATACGTTTTAAATAAAAGCGTTAGTTACTAATATATTTTAGGGATCTTTTTTAAAACGGGGGCCACATTTTTCATTAACGAAACACTTTGAAACTTGGAACACTGGTAGAATGTGTCATATAAAACATCTTTTTCTCTTAGTCTTCTTTAAAAAAAAAAGAAATCCATAAGTTATTCCATGTTAAAGTTGTCGTATTTC
>NC_068997.1:21910817-21912036 GCF_001194135.2 Octopus bimaculoides
ATAAATTCGAATACAAAAATATTTTTCTGTTCTATAACACAAAATAGATAAGTATACGAAGTTTGAAAGTCTTTCCGTACCAAAAACACTACGTAAAACATTAATGAAAAATCTGGCCCCCGTTTTAAAATAGATCCTATTTTAGATAACTAAACATAGAAATTACTGAGAAATTAAATGGCATAGACTCTTGCTCACATTCTTAATGTGGATTCAGTTTCTGGACCGGGTGGAGTGTTCTGCCCTTGCGCGGGGTTCTTTATTTTACGTTGCTCCAGTTTACACTCCAGTTTACTCTTTCCTTCTGTCTCTCTGTTTCTCTCACTCAGACACACACACTCTCTCTCTCTCTCTTCCCAATTTTACTGCTCACGGCGCCAAACTTTATATTCGGTATCAGATCTACTTTGTCAAAGACGTACGGAAGTTTTCTCTTCCATCACGTTTCGTCAATATTTCACCAGCCATCATAAACATTCAGTGAAGCAGAAAGTTAAAGGATATTTAGTTGTCGATTACTTCAGTAGTTGTGTTCATAAGTTTGTTGTTAACTGGACTAAAAACAACACACCCGCCGGAAACAAAGGCTCTGATGTTATATGATTCGACGTAGAATCAGCTACACCAAATGGGTGGCGCAAAACAGCTGTGCCAACTTGTCGCATACTCTTCCTGGGACTTTCTAGTGCTTCTCAAGTACTGCTGTCATTTCTACCATCTGTCTGTCTGTCTCTCTCTCTTCCCACTCTCTCTCCCCACTCTCTCTCCCCACTCTCTCTCACTCTCCATTCTCTCTCTCTTCCCACTCTCTCTCTCCCCACTCTCTCTCTCTTCCCACTCTCTCTCTCTCTCTCCCCACTCTCTCTCTCTCTCTCTCTCTCCCCACTCTCTCTCTCTCTCTCGACGACGTAGCACTGTAAGAAAGATGTTTGTACATTCATAGTGTCTCTTTATCCAGAAATGAAAAGTATCCAACTTCCCATGAAAACACCAATATGGTATTGGAGCCATCCAATAGCGAACCCATGTACAACGCAACACAGAAGAAACATGTCGAAATATTTGCGTACATTTAATTATCTGTCTTAACATTCAGCGAGTGTTATTCTCTCCTTTTCTGTTCCCCTTCACGTCTGTCTGTCTGTCTGTCTGTCTGTCTGTCTGTCTGTCTCTCTCTCTCTCTCTCTCTCTCTCTCTCTCTCTCTCTCTCTCTCTCTCT
>NC_068997.1:21912415-21914976 GCF_001194135.2 Octopus bimaculoides
CTAAATGAAAAAGTAAAAAAAGTAAAAAAAAAAGGAAAAACAGCGAAAAAAAAACAATAACCTGATGTTCACTCAACGTAAACTAGTTTTAATTTTATATATTTTATTTATTCATATTATTCATCATACTTTATTCATTTATTTGTTTATATATTCATATCGTCTGTTTAGATGTTTATGTATTTTTTTTATCGGAAGACAATGCGAGTGTGCATGATTGTATGTGCATCTATGTGTGCGTGTGTATGAGTTAGTTGAGTGTGTTTGTTTGGGTGTGTGTGCGTGCATGTGGTGTGGAAGACAGCGGGGGAATGCCTACCAGAGGAAAATGAGAGTCAGGAATAAATCACACAGACACATGCATATGTGTGTGTATGTGTCTGTGTGTATAGTTGTATATTTGTGTGTATGTGTGTGTCCATGTGTATATTTATGTGTAAGTGCATGTTGATGTCTGTGTATATTTGCGTGTATGTATGTGTCTGTGTGTATATTTGTGTGTATGTGTGTGTGTGTGTGTGCGTGTGTGTGTGTATGTGTGTGAGTTTGTACACACTCGTAAGCTCACACAAGAGCATATTTACAGAGAAGCCAGAGAGATAGATAAAAAGAGAAAGAGAGAGTAAAAGCGATCTTGATAGATAAGGAGATTAAGAGAGAGAGAGAGAGAGAGAGAGAGAGAGAGAGAGAGAGAGAGAGAGAGAGAGAGAGAGAGAGAGAGAGATGAGAAATGAGACACACACACGTGCGTACATATATACATACATACACATACACGTGCATACATACATACATACATGCATACATATACGTTTGTACACAAACATAAGCACACACATATATTTACAGAAAGAAGACTGAGACATAGAGTCAGACAAAAACTAACACACAGACAGAGACAAACACAGATAGGTAGATAGCTAGATAGAGAGAGTGATATATATATATATATATATATATATATATAGAGAGAGAGAGAGAGAGAGAGAGAGAGAGAGATATTGCACGCAGAATCGCAGTAAACATGGCAGCTATTGTTTCCGAAGTAAAGTGTTGCAGTGCCAATGTTTTGGTCACGAGACTATTTAGATAACAGTTATCGTATGATCTAATGAAGCCTCAAGTGACTCTTATAGCTTCCAAATGTAAAAGAGGCCGCTTTAACCGTTATACACAAACTGGGAACAGCATTTTCATTGCATATAACATCAGTGTGCGTTGAACACACGTCTACGCAATTGCGTGCGCACGGATACTTATAACCACAGACTGACACACAGAGGCGAGCACACATAAAGAAAGGCACACACACACATACACACACGCACACACACACATGTACATATGCAATGCATATAACGACAGTATTCTCCAAACAAATTCGCACACTCACATGCACTATATGCCTTCATATCTCATGGAAATGCGCGTAATCATACACATATGACCACACTACGTGCTAACACATATAGCAAGCATATATATACACATATAATAAACTTATGACTCCATACACACACTAGTAACATATACACATATGCACACACAAAACAACAAAACCAATAACAAACACGTAGCAAACACACATAACGCTCACACACGCATACGCTCACACACACACACATATATATATACATGCATACACCCACCCGCATGCACACACAAACACACACACACACATACACACACATAT
Source organism: Octopus bimaculoides (assembly GCF_001194135.2). NCBI lineage: Eukaryota > Metazoa > Mollusca > Cephalopoda > Octopoda > Octopodidae > Octopus > Octopus bimaculoides. The sequence continues at coordinate 21,914,109 of NC_068997.1, forward strand.
ACACGCGCGCGTGTACATACACTCAGTAAGACGTGTGCTCTACAGCAATGATTCTAATACACGAGCATGCAACGAACGCACACAAAACAACTAAACAGTAGCCTGTTAAGAAGTTTGCTTCCAAACCACTTGGTTCCAGGTTCAGTCCCACTGAGTGCCACTTTCGGCAAGCGTCTTCTATCATAACCTCAGGCCGACCAAACCCTTGCGACTAGAGAGAGAGGGAGAGAGAGAGATAAAGAGAGGGAGAGAGAGAGGGAGAGAGAGAGATAAAGAGAGGGAGAGAGAGAGGGAGAGAGAGAGATAAAGAGAGCGGTAGAGAGAGAGTGAGGGAGTGAGAGGGCACGCTCGGATGAACACAACACAAACAAACACTGTACAACAGCACATCACACAAAAACAACACCTATACAATACGATGTACTTACTCAAACGCAGCATAGGCACAACAACAGCACATTCGCAACTCATAATGTATATACGCAAACACAACAATATGTATGCGCAAACACACAACAATATGTATGCGCAAACACAAAAAATACACAACACAACAGAACACAGCACAACACACAACACACACACACACACACACACACGCACACACACACGCACACACATATATATCTGTAAAAATATGTGACACTTATTCGGTAGCCATGATAAAACTCCGAGTTTCATATGCCGGGGTGGGAACCCACGCCATTCCTATGAAAAATGACCCGGTATCCGAAACTCGGAGTTTTATCATGGCTACCGAATAAGTGTCACATATTTTTACAGATAAATTCCTCTATTTACATAATATCGAGGTCTCTTTCTTTCTTTTGTTGTACTTTCTATGAATATATATATATATATATATATA
>NC_068997.1:21915935-21918470 GCF_001194135.2 Octopus bimaculoides
TATATATATATATATATATATAAATAATGCGTACTAACAGGATACAAACTGTGCATAAACAGTACAAGAAGCACTTATACACGATGCACAGAAACATATCGCATACTGACAGAACATCCGCATACACGATATAAGACAAACAAACATAACGTATACGAACTCAGTTTAGCATGTACATACACTTCATATGCACAAACTAACGCAATACAAGAAACATACGTAGACAAACACAAAACAATTATAACAAATATAAGATAAAGGTAGAATGTGAATAAATGTGCCACGCGGAATATCTATGACAGACACGGTATCTATCATTGTTAAATACAAAATAGAATAATTATATAATGAGACCGGGAAGGAGTGTTGAAGGAGGGCCGGTGTCGGGAGCGGGTGGCTGGGGACGGTGGAGTTGTTACATACATTGGTAGATGGAGTTGAATGGGGAATGATTTAATAAAGATGGCGATGATGTGGATAAGAATGGTCATGTCGATGATGATGATGGTGATGATGATGATGATGATGATTATGACGACGACGAAGCGCTGATGTTAAGTGTCATCGTCATCATTATCCTCAATGATAACGATGAAGAGGAGAGGAGAAAAAAGATAACGTGGAGGTGGTGGATTATGATGATAATTATGCGGTTGGTGGTAATTAAGGATGTTGATGATAATGATAACAATGGTAGCAAGTTACTGCTTCTGCTGATGGTGATGGTGATGGTGATGATGATGACAAAAACGACGGTGAGGATGAAGAGCCCAATAACGATAAAGGTGACGATGTCATAAAGGGAGAAAATTTAAAGGAGACACAATAACTGCCAAACTCCGTTAAATGTGTTTTGCTATATTAATCTTTTTCTGTTATAAACGAAGCAATATTTTGTAATTACGATTTAGATTACAAGGAGAGGATTATTTTCTTCTCTACTCTAGGCACAAGACCCGAAATTTTTAGGGAGTTGGGACCAGTTCATTAGATCGACCCTAGTACGCAACTGCTACTTAATTTATCGACCCCCGAAAGAATGTGAGACAAAGTCGACCTCAGCGGAATTTGAACTCAGAACGTAAAAACAGACGAAATACCGCTGAGCATTTCGCCCGGCAAGCTAACGTTTCTTATTTCTTTACTGCTCACAAGCGGCTACACACAGAGGGGACAAACAAAGACAGACAAACGGATTAAGTCAATTATATCGATCCCAGTGCGCAACTGGTACTTATTTAATCGACCCCAAAAGGATGAAAGGCAAAGTCAACCTCGGCGGAATTTGAACTCAGAACGTAACGGCAGACGAAATACCGCTAAGCATGAAGAAAAGGGAATGGTTTTCAACTAGAATGCTGTTAAGCAAAGTTTTGACCGATAAAGGATGAAATGAAGTTGGACCATCACCAACACAACAATAATAACAACAACTAATTCTTCTACGATTTATACTACTTGAACAACAGGCAAATACATCCATAGGATTTCCGCCCGTCCATGGACAACACAGGTTCATGCATCGACTAGAATCTCTTTCAGTCGCTCCGGTGATGCCTTGCCTTACTGAAAATCCTTTTTATGAGACGTCATTTTCCTCCTTACACATACTTGGGCGAAGTTTTCAAGCAAGAAAACGCACACTCCTGTGACACACTTGTGCTTACGCAAAGATCAGATCTTAGCCACAAGACCGAAACAATGCTAAGAAATATTTTATCCAACCTTTTGTGTTCTCTTATATTGCAACTTTGAGAACATTAACCAAATACTCTTCCCTTGAATGCCGATATGGCTTATAAGAATTCCCTGTTTTGCTTACTATCATTGCTGCCTTTCTTGTTGTTTAACATAAGGCCAGCTTTGACCAAGCAGACATACGACTAATTCACCTATTTATGTTACCTAAAACTATATTATATAACGTGATGATTTTTCAAAGATGGTGAGATGAAATTTGAGGGAAAATTGGTTACTTTTATTATCAAGTCAATCGACCACGAATATATCACATACTCCGATTACCAATGTTGCTATCATTGTTGCTGTTATTATTATTTCTGTAACTGAAAACAAGTGACTACCACCCATTCACACCCCGAGTATAATCTCCCATGACCAGCAAGCAAAATAGCAGTTGCTGTGATTAACAGAAGACCTATTGCTACATACGAGAAAGACAATCAAAGCGTGGATGTGTAAATCCAACAAGTACTTCAGGTGGGTTACATCCCATATACATAGGTTACCAGAACAGGTGAAGAAATTCAGATATATGTGTGACAAGTGCAAAGACGTAAAACACATTACCAGGAGGTTTTCTGTTTGATAGCTTTCAGTAAATGTCTTCATGAGCGCACTTAGATTTTCTTCGAAACTTATCACCTTTGACTATCTCATAGATTGCTTGTTGTACCTTCGTCCGAAAGCGTTTTGACACGACAGTTGCTAGTTTATGATGAGTCTTTTCTTTTCGAGAACAGTTTTGATTCACCTAGGGTGTTGGTCTATATATATATATATATATATATATAT
>NC_068997.1:21918659-21922237 GCF_001194135.2 Octopus bimaculoides
AAATAGAATTTTGTCCTTCCATAAATATTTACATGAAGCGCAAGACTCGAGAAACTCCGAGAATATATACATATATATATATAGTGAGAGAGAGAGATCAAAAAAGCAACACGGATTTTAAAGGTTATTGCAGTACGCACGTTTCATGCTACTCCATTTATTTAAGTAATGCGAGCATTACATTAAATGCAAAATGCAGAGCAATCTTCAGCTGCACAAGCATCTAAAAAATTACAGCAGAATGGACATATTACTATTGTGGCAACATTTAAAATCTAAGTGGGAAGAAGAATACATAAAAATCCATCTTGACATAGCCAAGGCTATCAGGCTGACTTAACTCGGAACCATGTGGTGGCATATCCACTTCTTCCGATCAGTTTTCAAATTCAGCCGAGATCGACTTGTCTTTCATTCCTTCGCGATCGATAAAATAAGTACCAAATGAATATTGGGATCGATGTAATCGATTTACCCTTCCCTGCGAACTTACTGACCTTGTGCCAAGATTTGAAATCATTATGAGTATTTGTTGAATGCCCATACTATCTTTTATATTGATATTACACCCTAGACTTTTTTTCCAAATACGGCATCTGATGTCTTCAGGGTTCTCCTATGTGACAGTCCTCCATTGAAATGACTAGCCTTGTGTCAAAATTAGAAACCAGCTTGTAATCCAAACAGCATTTAAAATAACGGCAAAAGCATTCTATTAATTTCTTCGTTATTCTCTAAATTAACCGAAACAGAAACAGTGCATTTCATACTAAATATTTGCTAACGAAAGGGTTAAAATGTGACACGAGAAGAAAGCTAGTTGTTATTTCTAGTAGGTCGTGTGACCACGTACAGATGATACCCATTTGATGCTGTTGATGACATGAAAAATATATGAGTTTTTTTCAAGTTACCATTTCCTCTTCTCACTCAGTTCAAAGAGCTCTTGAAATTATCTCCATGGACAATAAATATTGGAATTTCTCTTCTATTCCCCTTTCATCTCATTCCCCTTTACTCCAAATATTTCAATCCTTACTTCTTCAACTTTTATCCTTTCTTTTTTTATTCTTTTATCTTTCTTTTCTTCCCCTCCTTTATTTCCTTCTTCTATGCTACTACCACGCTTTCTTTCTTTCTTTCTTTCTTTCTTTCTTTCTTTCTTTCTTTCTTTCTTTCTTTCTTTCTTAGCCTTCGTCTTTTTCCAAATATTTTCATCTTAGTTTCTTCTTCAAACTCTTTCGTTTTCTTCTTGAATTCTTCAGAATATTACTCTACCAATCCTCCTTCCTTCTTTCCTTCCTTTCTTTTTTCCTCCTTTCTTTTTCTTTCTGTCTTTCTTTCTTTCTTTCTTTCTTTCTTTCTATTTTATTTGTTTGCGCGTTTGTTTCTTTCTCTCATACACACACACGTTTCTCTTTCTCATTTCAGCATGAATGCATTCTTACACACATATACACACATTCATACATATAGCGCACGCACACGCACGCACGTGTGTATGTGTGTGAGCGTATGAATGTATATACATAGAAGTACACACACACACAGACACACACAAACAAATACATTCATTAATAAAACACACACACGTGCACATACACACACATACATACACACACATACACACACACAGACACTCACATACGCACACATACACTGAATCGTAGGTGGAATGCTTTTAATCATAGATTTGCTCAACCAGAGCTGAACAAGGTCTAAACAACAACAAAAACAACAGCTACAGCAACAACAAAACCAAAACACCATGACCACCACCACTACCACCACCACCACGACAACATCAACAATAAGTACAGCTACAACGAGGACCTCAGCAACAACAACAAACTTACTTCACTGGCATATATTTCATCGACCCGGAAGGAATGAAAGACAAAGATGACCCTAGCTGAATTTGAACCTGTGGTTTTGGGGTACACAGGATAATATGTAATATTTATTAGGTATGACAAGATGATACTATTGCGAATGTGAATAAGACAACGAGGAAATAGCAGCCATTTCTCCTTGAGAGCCACACACAAGACTTTTGCCAATAGAGAGAGAGAGAGAGAGAGAGCTGGTTTGTAACCTTGATACAAAGCGCCTTCACTGGAAATTCAACATCATCAACAGGATATTTGTATGTATGTATGTATGTATGTATGTATGTATGTATGCATGTATATGTGCAGATTTGTATGTTTTGCTTTATGAATTTATTCTCATGCACATGGTTGCATGTCTAGATTTGCTCATATATACTTAAACAATCAATTTTGCAAAGTTTTACAGATTTTTACAGTTACAGTGATGACTTAGATCTGTAGTCTTCCAATCCCTTTCTGGATTTCAGAAGAATAATTTCTCAAGATTGATATTTAGACAATGTGTTACGTATCCCAGTGTGTTACGTATAATTACAGGTATAAACCTGAACCTGAAATCTGGATGGTATATCTGCAAATTCTGCAATAGTTCAGCGTATGTATGTATGTATGTATGTATGTATGTATGTATGTATGTATGTATGTATATATGTGCACACCTTTGAATGCAGTATATGCCAGAAGGTTTGCAAATCCAACGGAGGCCTCAAAAGACATTTTAAGATCCACAAAGAGCAGAACTTATCTGCAGCTCTTGGAGGTACAAATCGGAGGTGTAATCTATGTGGGTGTCTTTTCAGAACATTGTCTGGTTTTTAAAAAAAACATATCAGATGCCATGATAGTGCTAAGGTGTAGATACAGGAGGTGGTCAAATTTTGCTTAAGTAGACAACAGCTATGTATGTAGGTATGCATGCATATATGATCATGTGTGTATGTATGTATGTATGTATGTATGTATGTATGTATTACGTATGTATGTATCTATGTATGTATGCAAGTGTGATTGTATTTGTTTGCTTGTTCTTTTGTTTTGTTTTCGAAGGCCTTTTGCAGAGTACCCGAACAAACTCATTCTGGATCTTTTTTATTAATCAAAGATCTCAATATTCTGCAGAAGTCTGTACCTATAAAGAAATTCTCAGAGTGAATGATCATGACACTGCAACAATTAATTACTGGCACTAATGCATTACACGATTCCCCAAACGACTTCTGTCAATCACTTTTATTCATGTAACTCGTAAGCACGAAAAAAAAAAAAGAAATGAAAAGAACGACCCAAATTACCGCGCTTTGAGATCGAACCCTGGAAATCGGCGATATTGAAGCCAATTCTTATAAGTATTTTTGTGTGGGTGTGCTCATAGAGCGTTTGTGTGTATGAATGTGCGTGTTTATGCGTTCGTTTATGTTTGTGTACATGTTTGTATACATACATACATACATACATACAGAGAATTTATATAGAAATATCTGTATGAGAGTCTGTATGTTTATAAATGCATACGCACACACACACACACACACACATATATATATATCCATATACACACACACATATATATATCCATGTACACATATATAGGCATATATACATATATATATATGCATATGTATATGCACACACACACACACACACATATATATATATATATATATATATATATATATATATATATAT
>NC_068997.1:21922262-21922636 GCF_001194135.2 Octopus bimaculoides
TTATATGTATATATGCGTATATATATATATATATACATATATATATGCATATATGTGCGTATTTATATATATATGTATCTATATATATATTTGTGTGTATATATATATATATACATATATATACATACACATATATATATACATACACATATATGTATATAATGACATCCCCTCCAAATACACACACTCACAAACACACACACAAACACACACACAAGAGCGTGAAAACTGGCACATACATATATGTGCAGGCATGTATACAACGAGCGTATCCTCCTCCTAGTATTTCTCTCTCTCTCTCTCTTTCTCTATCTGTATGTATGTATATATGTATATATATATATATATATATATATATATATATATATATATAT
>NC_068997.1:21925164-21925930 GCF_001194135.2 Octopus bimaculoides
ACATACAAACGCGCACACATACATACATACATACATACATACATAATATATGCATATATATATATATATATATATATATATAAATTGAATAGTAATTTAATTAACATCAATTTAAAACCAGTGGCCTAGCATATAAAAAATCTGATAATTCAGAAAAATTTTATTACATGCTTATAAGAATGGATGACTACTAAGTGGACATCCGCTATGCTAGAAAGAGGTCATCAACGACCGAACCACAAAGAAAAATAATTTTCTCCAGAAACAATTCCGCAAACACCAGAACATAAACAGGCAAGACAAAATGAAAAATATACAAAATAAATAATTAATCGTATACTGGTTTCCCCATCAACTCTTTTACTTACGTAAAAACGTACGTGGTTCATCAGTACAATTTGCAGAACTATACTCGAATTGTCTTCATAAAACTGTTTCCGGAATTTAGCGCGCTAGAGCTGAGATATTTGGAAATAACCCCAATGTAATCGGTAGAACTGTACGCACGTCACATTTTATGAAGAAATAGCTTCTTCGTACGAACTGTCCTCCCTCAGGGGACTTTACAAACACACACACGTGCGCACACAGTCACACACACACACACACACACACGCGCACACACACATATATATATATATATATATAATCTGGATACGCCTTTTTAAATATATCAGCAACGACTTCTTCACTGGTGATGATTTTCCTGTATATAGCAAAAATACAAGTTTTTTCCCCCACCCCAAATAAATTGCACTTCATATTT
>NC_068997.1:21926229-21926735 GCF_001194135.2 Octopus bimaculoides
AAAGGACAAAAAGCAAAAACAGGATTATTTATTGTCTCTGTGAAAATAAAACACGTGGAAAAACTACAGCAGTGACCAAATTTGAAATTACCATCAGACAGACAGATTTCCATTGTGATTACAGACTCATCAGAGATCACTTAACTCCCGTTTCCTCACTGACGGTAGGCTGAGACTTGGATGCACAATTATCTAAACATGGGACAAAATCGCAAAACATCCAGACAGTTAGGTGATACGAAAAAGGGACAACAAAACATCCAGACAGACGATACAAAGAGAACAAGGATGGGTCATTCGGAGATTTCTTTCCTCAGTCGAGTTCCAGGTTATCTTTGCGATTTCGGCTGGTTATACTCGAGATTGGTCTAATCTGGCCGACCCGAAATAAAAAATAAGCTAAGAGCTCTAGAATCCTTGGAAGAAAGCAGCGAATGTATGCGAGAACAAGAACAGAAAGAAGCGGAGAAATGGTACAAAAATAGAAATATATATATATATATATA
>NC_068997.1:21927453-21930765 GCF_001194135.2 Octopus bimaculoides
TATATATATATATATAGTTCAAAAACACAATAACAAAAAAACAAAAAAACAACAAAGTGAGGACGTGATATGGATAGTATTATTGGACGCTCAGGAAAGGAAAGAGAGAGTATATATATATATATACATATTTATATATACATATAATAAACGAAAAACATTAACGAACAGCAAGTGGGCATGCAAAAGAAATGCATTAGCTTGACGCTCGGTGAAACGAAAGAGTTTGAGATTTCGTCAGAAAGGAGAAAAGGAAAAAATCCAAAGAAAGAAAAGGAAATCGGTAACAGTACGTGTGTAGATACATACATACACACATACATACATACGTAACAGTACAATATTAGTATTTCAGTAACTAGAGTCTCTGGAGAGAAAGCTGTTTGAGTCTAAACACATTCCTAGCTGGCGAAGTTCCTGAAACCTAAATGCGGGTTTTGTTTTCACCCAAACTTAACGTATGTTTATTAACTATATCGTTTATGACTTCTATACACGTGTATCTATTCGCAGGTTACGCTGTTTGTTTTTTTGTTTTTTTTGTATCCTAGTTATTTATTACTGACGTCTAAGTGTTTACGAGTCAGTAAATCTCAATCAATGTTTCAAAATAATACATATATAAATGGATGAATAAAAGTAGAATGAAAAAAAAGAATCAATTAGTTATTTTAGTAACGATTGCTCTGTATAAATTCCTTTTAAATCTTTAATTCATCTATATAACTTTTATAAGTAAATCATTGGAATATAATAGACCGCAGTATAAAATAGAAGAATGGGTTAAGACAAAGACACTAAAAAATAAAAGAAAAACGTCAGCAAAGTACAAAAAGAAACAAGACAAAAAATAACATATAAACATATATGCTGATTAGGTGAATTACGAGAAGGTACTTCCATAAAATGTCGGTCGCTGAACGCTCCTTTACTATATAAAAACGATAAAGCGATGGTTAAAATAAGAACAAAATGAAAGAATGGTCGGCTATGAAGGCATTCGCTTAATGTGCTCACTGACTCGGAGAAGAGAAGGTGTGGTCAGGTGTTTCTTGTGTCTGTTTTGTCAGTAGGTCGAATCGAGGTTACATTTGTCAATGGAACAATCATAATAATAATAATAATAATAATGATGATGATGATGATGATGATAATGATAATCCTTTCAACTGTAGGCACAAGGCCTGAAACTTTCAGGTAGGGATAAATCGATTACATCGACCCCAGTACTCAGCTGGTAGTTAATTTATCTACCCTGAAAGGATGAAAGGCAAAGTCGACCTTGGCGGAATTTGAACTCAGAACGTAGCAAAGGGTCGAAATACTGCTAAGAATTTCATCCAGCATGCTAACGATTCTACCAGCTGGCATAATAATAATAATAATAATAATAATAATAATAATAATAATAATAATAATAATAATAATAATAATAATAATAATAATAATAATAATAATAATAATAACTGGCTGCCCAGTCCTGGCTAAGAAGGAATACTGGCTTCTCAGTCCTGGCTAAGAAGGAATATATTTACAGACACAACAGAGCTGGGACCTACATACACTGGAAGCTATGCCAACACTGTGGAATAACAACAGAAAAAAGATGGTATAAACATACGCCAGAAAAGGTCACAGAAAACGAGAAAGCAACTATACTCTGGGATATGCCAATACACACAGATAGAGAAATTAAGGCAAATAGACCAGATATAGTTATCAAAGATCATGAAGAAAAAAATGCTTTCTAATTGATGTATCAATACCAGCAGATAACAACGTTTCTCTAAAACATTTCCCGTCCAATGGCTCCCATTTTTCTGTTACTCTAGCAAATAGAGCCTACTCTGGTCTCAAGATTCTGGACAAATTCCTCGTCGGAATCAACAGCGTGGATGTCCTTGGCACTGTGGTTTGACTTCTGGCCTTCGTTTTCCAACATTCTATAAGCTGGAGCAATCCCCTGCTCTTCATTCAAGAGTCCTTACACATCACTTTTTCTAATTGCGGGTCTTCATACTGCACATAGGTGAGGGGTATCTCCCTTCGCGGACACATGGGAATTCGATTTGTCCCAAGCTCTTAGTCCTATATGGATTCCTGGTCGTAAGGACTATTTTACCAATGGATTCATCATCCACTTCTACATTCGGTAAATCGTGGGAGTATCTTTCATTACCGAAACTCAGAGCCTTATAATACTAACGACTAAAGTGGAGAGCTAGCCCTCAGAGTCTGTGAATGTAGTCTTTCCTAGTGTCATCCAGTCTTCTCCGAACATCCTCTGGCCTGTTTCCAGCAGTCAATGGTTTAGCCATGTGTCACTGGTAAGTAACCCTTAACAGAGCTGAACAGCAGAAGATCTTCGGAGAAGAAACCCGCCTCAGGCAAGCGTTTCGGCCCTTGATTTCTGCCTGTCTGCCTGTCTGTCTGTCTGTCTGTCTCTCTCTCTCTGTGTATATATATATATATATATATATATACACAAACAAACACACGCACACACAGTTATTTATACCTTATATGTTGTGAGTCAGTGTAGGAGAGAGATACTACGTAGTTCTATGTATCAGTATTTGAAAGAGTAGTATGTAGTTTGGGTGAGATTTAGCTACTACTTCTAGCATGTCATAAACACAGAATAAGATATAAATTGAATAATGTAATAATATCACAAATGTAATTTACACCTTTTTTTTCCACTCAAATTTACTTCATATCTCAGAATATAGCTCCATAGCTGTGTGTGTAGACCATCTGGATGTGGGAATCTGTAGCAGGTCTGACGGTTGTTCTTGAAGTAAGAATTTAATCTAAAATTTACACCTAAAGAGAAAAAGAGAGTCTTTAATCTGAAAAGAAAAAAAGATGTATCATGACCAGTCATGAGTAAATTGCGGCCCGCGTGACATTCTGAATGGTGCTCCCAAACGAAAAAATAATCTTCATTTTTTTCATTTTTTTCTTTTTTGTAGTAGTAGCACAGCCCGCCGGATAATGAAGTAGCTTCATGCAGCCAGCATATAGATATACCATGGACTAAAAATTATTGGAGCATCACGGCTAGAAAACTTTTAATCGTAGATCCGTTTGATTGCGACTGATCTGGGCTAAACAACAACAACAGAAAAACGCCAAACACTGATGCAATTCATAGTGTCTTACACTGTAGAATACAATATCAAATTATAAATATATATATCAAACGCAATATGATTATTAAGTAATAAAAAAAATAACATTTACAAATCGATGTAATTCTTTAGACATTAATGTACGCATCTAATAACACGCATCAAATTTTATTATATA
>NC_068997.1:21930929-21931636 GCF_001194135.2 Octopus bimaculoides
TATATATATATATATGTATGTATGTATATTTATTAATTTCTTTGAACGGGATTCGGGAATCCTGTTTTTTAATTTTAATTTATCGAATAATGAAACCGGTGAAAATTGAAAGAGTATTTTCCCTGTGGTCATAACTGAAACAGTATTGCTAACAGAAGTTCGCAGAGTATCCTCCCTTGACCATTCATACTTCTTTCACGAAGTTTTGTTAAGCAAATTACGCGTTTTTAGTTTAAGATAAATGTTTATGTCTATCTCGTTTTCTTTCTTTCGGTTATTCTCATTATTTGTATACTCTTTTTATTAACTATGTTTGTTATAAGTTAATAAATATATTTTTGAAAAATCAAACATGCTATGATTTTAAAAATAAAAATGCATGATGTTATAAGATGTGTAGTTGGAAAAATGAAATATTTCCTTACAATTGCGTCTGAAACTAACATGATATAAATTTAATTATGTACATTATTTACATTATTTACATTTGACCGATATTTGTCATCATCTTGTTTGTTGTTAACAACGTTTCGGCTGATATACCCCCCAGTCTCCATCAGGTGTCTTGGGGAGATTTCGAACATGCGTTCTTCTTCTTCTTCTTCTTCTTCTTCTTCTTCTTCTTCTTCTTCTTCTTCTTCTTCTTCTCTTCCACTTCTTCTTCTTCTTCTTCTTCTTCTTCTTCTTCTTCTTCTTCTTCTTCTTCT
>NC_068997.1:21933234-21937078 GCF_001194135.2 Octopus bimaculoides
GGAGATGAAAACCCATAATGAGGTAGAGGCCATTACCACTCACAATATGAAAGAATATTGGTGGAATGTCCCAATAAAAACCTCAATAAAGTGCAGACATAATAGACCGGATATAGTAATCTGGGACAGAGAAGAGAAACTCTGTACAGTAGTAGAAATCAGCTGTCCTGCGGATGTCAACATCCCACTAAAGATTAGAGAAAAAGAGAACAACTACGCCGAGCTACTGAGAAATTTACAGATACTCCACCCAGACTACAAGTTCAGATTCATACCCGTTGGGATATGTAACGAACTGCCTCAACAAAAAAACTTGGAAAAATTAGGGTTCTCAAAACCTAAAAGAAAAAGGCTGGTTATAAGACTACAGATTCAAGCCATCAATGGAACTGTAAAGATATGTAAAACTTTCCAAAAATTTAGCACATAAATACATATGCATGCATCTAGACATAAAAACGCATCCATAAAACAAACATACAAATCTGCACATACACTAACACCAAATACTGCACACGCACACACACATGCACAAATACCTAGATGATGTTGATAAAAGTTCCAATGAAGGAGCCTTGAATCTATGTTAGAGTCCGGCTCTTTCTCTATGGACAAGAAATACAGAAATGAAACCGATTGATAACATACATACATGCATGCATACATACATACATACATACATATCTATATATATGTATATATGTATACACACACTTATAAACATACTTATATTGATATTTATATGTGTAGTTATTATATATATATACAAATGTGTGTATGTATGTGTGTGTGAAAGCGCGTGGCCTAGTGGTTAGGGCATCCGGCTCACTATCGTCAGGTGGTGAGTTCAATTTCCGGCGACGCGTTGTGTCCTTGAGCAAGACACTTTATTTCACGTAGCTCCAGTCCACTCAGCTGGGAAGAATGAGTAGTACCTGTCACATTCTGTGTCACGCTTAATCTCCCTGAGAACTACGTTAAGGGTACATGTGTCTGTGGAATGCTCAGCCACTTGCACGTTATTTACACGAGCAAGCTGTTCCGTTGATCGTATCAGCTGGGACCCTCGTCGTCGTAAGCGACGGTGTGTTCCTTTTTGATGTATGTCTGTATGCATGTATGTATGGATGTATGTACATGTGAGTGTCTGTGTGTGAATGTCTGTTATTATGGCGAATGTTTATTTTTCAGGAAATATTGAAAATGGATACTTGAGATTGCACCGTCGAGATTGTTCAGTACGAAGGTAACTACAATAATGTTAGTATTTCTTTTATAACAAGGATATACACTTAATTAGTTGACTGGCACTCCGTCGCTTACGACGTCGAGGGTGCCAGTTGATCCGATCAATGGAACAACCTGCTCGTGAAATTAACGTGCAAGTGGCTGAGCACTCCACAGACACGTGTACCATTAACGTAGTTCTCAGAGAGATTCAGCGTGACACAGAATGTGACAACGCCGGCCCGTTGAATTACACATGTAAAACTCATTTTTGCTAGCTAAGTGGACTGAAGCAACGTGAAATAAAGTATTTTGCTCAAAGACAAAACGCTCTGCGAAGAATGGAACCCACGACCTTACGATCGCGATCCGATTACCCTAGCCCCTAAGCAACGCGCTTCTACTAATTCGTTACTGGTAATAAGTGAAAGCACAGACATATTGACGAAACCTATAACAGCAATTATAAATACGTTTTCCAGAAACGTTGTTCATATCGTACCGCATTGAATACTGTATTTACTATATAGCTGTGTAGTCTGGTGACTGTATTTTCAATCTCTTGATAATGTAAGTAGCCTAGGTAAGACATATGGAACAAAACGTAAAATTATTGTCAACAGCAACGATATCAGCAACGAGCGAATTACCCAAAATCAACAACACAGAAAAATATCAATAAAATGTCGATACTTTGGCTGTTGGTTCTTTCCCGGATTTAGTTTTTGGTTACATAGTGTTCCCATTTGATGCTCAGGATTAAACGAAGCTTTTGGTTGGTGAAAGCTTTCTAATTTTTGGATGACACGACGGTATAGAGTCCATGTTTCGCAGCCATATAGCAAGGTTGAAATGACTATAACATTATGGGCCATAACTTTCATTGTTAAGTTAAAATCCTTGTTGAAGACGCATTTGTTTAACTTTCGAAATGCTCCGTGTGCAGTTTCAATCCTGTGTTTCACATCTTTTTCTGAGATGCACTTGTATGATAAAAGGCTGCCTAGATACGGAAAATGTTCTACTTTTCGAGAGGTGTATCATCGATTGCAACATTAAATCTGGTAAGATGGTATTTCGGGGTTGGTTGTGCATGGACTTTGGTATTCTTGAAGTTTAATTGAAGGCCAAAACGATGATAGGCCAAAACGATGATAGGCCATAGCAATGTTGTTCACATCATCAATATCAATAAGAGTTAAAAAAATCCGCAAATGATATTAAAAGCAAAACAAATATATATTATTGTTGACGTTAAAAGAATTTATAAAATTTCGAGAGCGTGAATTAATTGTCAATGGATCAATAGACCTTGAAGCACATAAAACAATAAAGAATAACATGAAAATTTTGTGTTTCAAAGCCATTTTGTATAGATACGGTGCTAGTTTCCCCGTTGGGATCGAACCCACATCTGACGTAGCCACGTCAGGCGTTCTACCATTGAACAAAAGACATCTTTCGAATTCCCCACCGTCTATTTTAGAAACCTTATTCTTACTAACGTGAGTTGTATGTTGTTAACGTTATGACAATCTACAACCTTTCAAGATCTGGCTTTGTGTCCTATGGACAGTCTTCGACTTTTCCTATTTCAAGGGTTTTCAACCCGATATTTACATACTCTTATTTATAGCTGTTTGTGCTTCGAGATCCCTTGTTCTAAAACCAGGAATAGATATTTAAATATCATCGCAAACTTACTAAATTGAATCAGTTTGTGCAACTGGGAAATGTTGATACCGTTCATCTCCCTAACTTCGTTAAAAAATAACCAATTGTAAGCTGTCATTTTTAAACATAAACTCAAAGAGTGTTTTTTAAACTCTGTACAAACGTATAGAATTAGCTTCAATATCAATGCTTTTGGAGAATATTTGTCGTTTGTCGGAGGGTGAATGTCTATCAAATAATTATCGGTTTCCGAATTAGCCATAAATTGATATATAGAAAAAAATATTTAAAAAAATATATATAAAAGATTAAAAATAAATCATATAAAAAAAAAAATAGAAATAAATAAACGCATACCGTTTAACACGTACGGATTTTCTTTGGAAGGTATCACATAAATCTGTCTTTACTTTACCTTAATAAGGACTAATGCCAACTAAAGACGCACCTACTGACTTTAGGATATGGATAAAA
The DNA here is from genome assembly GCF_001194135.2 of Octopus bimaculoides. NCBI lineage: Eukaryota > Metazoa > Mollusca > Cephalopoda > Octopoda > Octopodidae > Octopus > Octopus bimaculoides. Next base: position 21,936,610 of record NC_068997.1, read on the forward strand.
CAGCCATAAAACGTGATGGATAGTTGTCGGACGCGGGCACAGCTGGTTCAGTTAGCTCGGCCAAGAAAGTATTTCATTCTATGAGACAACATAGAAGGAAAAGAAAAACGTTAGGAAAAAAAAATGCTTGTCTGGTCGAGGATTTTAAATATTGAAATACTGCCGACCACATATAAAAAAAACACATACACTCACAATAAAATAGAACACATAGACACACACGTACGCACACACGCGCATACACATGCACACGCACATTGCACTCTGTGTCTGTTGCGCGGTTACCGTGTAGCGACTTTCGAAGTGTCAGATTGCTGTTGGTTTTTCCTTCTCTTAAACTTGCGGCCGGACAAAATTAAGTCACAATTAAACGCAATATTCTGTGTAGATGAAGGGACAGCACACACACAAACACACACGTACGCACACACACACACACACACACACACACACACACACACACACACAC
>NC_068997.1:21939142-21944714 GCF_001194135.2 Octopus bimaculoides
TTCTTCTTCTTTTTCTTTTTGTTCTTGTTCTTCTACTACTACTACTACTACTTCTTCTTCTTCTTCTTCTTCTTCTTCTTCTTCTTCTTCTAATAATAATAATAATAATAATAATAATAATAATAATAATGATAATAATAATAATAATAATAATAATAATAATAATAATAAAATTGTAAGGGAAGAGGAAGAAAAGCACAAAAAAATAATACAATCCTTTAAAAGTTGAAGTAGGAATAATTAAGAGCATGCGAAATAGTAAAAGTCGAGCCTAAAATAACTGATGCGTTCGGAACAGTTAACAAAGATATGGACATGTGATTGAAGAAGATTGAAATAGCATGCCCGCTAGAGCTCCTAGAGAGTGTTTGTCTGTTAGGGAGAGCAAGGATTATTAAGAGGATTCTAAGCTCTTGAAAAACTGCTGAAAACTTGTGGATACCTAAGGTTACACATAGTAACACGCTACATACATAATTCCTACCAGAATTAAGATTGAGTCTGAGCCAAACTAAAATAATAATAATGATAACGAAATTAATCCTTCCTATTAAACGCACAAAGCCTGAAATTTGGGGTAGGGGGTTAGTCGATATCATCGCCCACAGTACTCAGGTGGTACATATTTTATCGACCCCCAAAATATCAAAGCAGGCCTCGGCGGAATTTGAACTTAGAATGTGAAGGCAGACGAAATGCCACTATGCAGTTTACCCGGCGTGCTAACGATTGTGTTAGCTCATCGATTAATTGTAATACTAACTGTTTCTACTATAGGCACAAGACCTGAAATTTGAAGGAGGAAGATAGTCGATTACATCGGCTCCAGTACTTAACTGGTACTTAATTTAAGGACTCTGAAAGGATGAACGTCAAGGTCGACCTCGGTGGAATCTGAACTCAGAACGTAAAGGCCGACAAAATGCCGCAAAGCATTTTCTTCGGTGTGTGCTTATGATTCTACCAGCTCACCGCCATTTTAATTATAATTACGATAACAACGACATGCTGGAACAACACACAGTAACAACATGATGATGATGATGATAATGATGAAGATGACGATGATGATGATGACAACGACGACGACGACGAGGATTGCTGACGATGACGACGACGACAACAATAACAACAACAACAGCAACGAAAACAACCTCAACAATTTTTCAAAGAATGACATGTAGTGAGAAACGGTTGCCATGCCAGCTCTTATTTTTTGTTTGTTTGTTTGCTTTTTCTTTCTTTCTTCTTTTTGTTCTTTAATCCTAAAAATCTTTCTTGAAGCACAAACATAACAGAATGAATATTTGTCATGGTAGTAGCGTGATGAAAAACAACAACAGCAACAAGAAAAGAGCGGTATGGGAGCTCGGTGAAGAGGAGAGCGAGAGAGTTACGGCCGCGAGTTTGATTTACTAGCGACACGCCAGAAGAATTCAAGAGATGACTTCCGTTATAGTATTCCAAAGCTACTCTGTTATTCTTCAGATCTAAATAGAGCGTATCTGGCAGTTCTTGTTACTAGCAGCATAGAACTGCAATGCTTAGTATGTATGGTTAACCCTTTTGTAACTGCTACTGAGCGTTGGCACGTGTGGTGGACAAACACATTTTATTGTTTATTTGAAATCCTTTGTCGACCACCCATCTTACGGTATTCATGTCTTTATTTTTGATTCACTTTTATGTACAGTATTTTCCTCTTCCATCACAAATAGATATGCATACAATACCTAAACACACACACACACACACACACACACACACACACACACACACACATATATATATATACATATATATATATATGTATATATATATAAATGCATACATATATACACGTATAGATACATTCACACACACACACACACACACACGCACACATATATATATATACATGAAAGGTTAGACGGAGAAGGGAGAAAATGACGAAACTGGGCAGAAAATGGAGTCAAATATATATATATATATATATATATATGTGTGTGTGTGTGTGTGTGTGTGTGTGTATGTACATGTATATGTGTATGTATGTATGTGAGTGTGTGTGTGTGTATTATTACTGTTATTATTATTATTATTATTATTATTATTATTATTATTATTATTATTATTATTTATGTCTTCTATTTATTTCTACGTTACAATCCAGTGGATTTGCAAAATCGTTAGAGCGCCACTTGAGTGAAATGCCCTGAGTTTATTGTTCCAGATCTTTACACCTTGAGTTCAAATTTCGCTCATGCTAAATTTACCTTTTGTCTCCCATGGGTCAAATAAAAAAAGAATACCATTCTAATACATGGTTCGCTTTTAACATTTAACTCTAATTTCCCTTTCAAATTTGCTAACTCTTTGTCAGAATATTTTGATGTTTTTATTTTATGTGGTCTCGGACTCTCACGGCCGGTTATCCGGCTTCCATAGCGTATACGTGACCGATATCACAGCAGTCTCTATCACGGTACATTGCTCCGTTGCCAAGCTCAAGGCCTGCCGGTTTGAGAGTGATGGTGGTGGTGGTTGGCACTTTACTTAAATGATTCCGAAGGGATTAAAGCTAAAGTTGTCCTCCGTAAGATTCGAACTCAGAACTCCAAAGAAGATGCCATCGATCATTTTGTGTGAGGTGCTGATGATTCTGAAAACACTCCGCTATCTTCGTCTTCATTACAAACAATTACTTATTTACAGTTTGTTTTTTTACTCCATCTATTTCTTGCAAGTCTTTATATTCCGTCTAAGTTCTTGTTTTCGTTCCGACTTTACATGTTTTATGGAATACAGGCTGTATTTTTGAAGCATTCGTTAATTTATGTCAAAGCTATGTGTACTCGACAAAATCATATCAAGATTTTAGTGAAGATTCTTACGCAAATACGGGGTACTTCGGAGCGACCTGATAGACCAGTGGTCGAGAAACCAAGGAGAGTCTTTTCTACAATTACGTTGTCCGAGAACAAATGTTTTGTGAGAGAAAGTCGGTTAAAAAAACATTATACAAATTCCTATCGAATATATGTTGGCATATATATACATGTATACATACATATATACTTACAAATACACACGCAAACAAACACACGCACACACAAACACATACACACACAAACACACACACATATACACACACAAACGCACACAAACACACAAACACACACACATACGGTGGTGCTCCAGCATGACCACAGCCACTTGGCTGAAACCCATAAATAAATAAAAAAATACACACATACACACGCAAACACACACAAACACTTCGTTTCACGTTGCTCCCGTCCACTCAGCTGGAAAAAAATGAGTAACGCTGCGATGGACTGTCGTCCCGTCCAGCTAGGGAACACATACACCATTGAAACCGGGAAACCGGGCCCATGAGCCTGGCTAGGCTTTAAAAGGGCGCATTATGTGGAGGCGCAATGGCCCAGTGGTTAGGGCAGCGGCCTCGCGGTCGGAGGATCACGGTTTCGATTCCCAGACCGGGCGTTGTGTGTGTTTATTGAGTGAAAACACCTAAAAGCTCCACAAGTCTTGAAATGAAGCAGCTGTAAGAGATGTTTGTCAATTTCTTAATGAATAAATAATAATTTATTAAAGCGGCATGTCTCGCCCTAGATACAAAAAAATTTGTTTCAACACACGAATTCATATAAAGAGTCTAACAAAGCAGATACATAAACGAAGTGTACAGAGTCCTGTGAATAGGCTCTCGTCTAAATTACGTAAAAATGAAAATTACAGTGACATTTCATTTTAACATATATACTTACCAAAATTACATAAAAAATAACTTGAAATACTAAAAAGTAAATTTATTCAATAAAATCGCCATTGGCTTCACCCACCGCCTCCAGATGACTTCGGAATCTCATGCAACTCTTCTGGACGGTTTCTTTTTTAAGTTGAGGAATGTTTCCACAATCCTAGCCTTCAGTACGTATTTGGTGTTACAAGGAGTTTTGTTGGTCTATCGCTCAACTACGCCCCACACATAATAATCAAGGAGGTTGCAGTCTGGGGAGTGAGGTGGGCAGATGTTAGGGATGATATGGTCGAAGAAATTGTCTGACAGTCATGACTGGGTTTTCCCGCTTATGTGGCATGGTGCAGAGTCCTGTAGCCAGACATAGGGTCTTCCAGCCCCCACCCTCTTGACCCAAAACAATACTTCTTCATCCAGACACTTGATATAGGTTTCCGTGTTGAGTGTAAGGTGGTGTGGGAAGAAGAATGGAGGCATAACGTCGTTATCACTAGGCATCATTCCAAACATCATGATTTTGATTGGATGTTTGATTTTTATCACGCTCGGTACATCTCAGATTGCTCTGTCCTCGGATTGACACCCAAATCCTCTGAAATGTTCGTATTACAGCTTCTGTCGCGAATGTCAAACACTACAGTATGTCGTTTCCAAATTTCTGGCAGAGTGAATTGCGTCATGGTGCTGTTTTTCTCAAAGACGGTGCTCAACTAACCCTACTGTACTGTGTAGTCGGCAAAATCAAGAATAAACAATACGTATGCGTGAAAGAAAAAAAACTATAAAATGACGACAATTTACCCATCACATCTTGTATACATAGTGGCCATGCTGTGGCACCACCTTAAAGAAATTTATTGAAACGAATCGACTTCCGCACTCATTTTTTTTTTTAAAGATTCTTACTCATTCTATGTGTATCTTTGTTCAGTGACTAAGTTACGGGGACGCAAAGACACCACCAGCATTTCTCAAGCTGTCGTGGGTACAGAGGAAAGCGCGCGCGTGCTCACACACACACGCACGCACACAAACACACACTCACACATACATGCGGCGGGTTTATTTCTGTTTACGTCTACGAAATCCTCAAATTTACTCACAAGGCTTTGGCGGGTCCGAGACTATAATAGAAAGCACTGCACAGTGGGACTGAAACCGGAGCCATGTAGTTGAGAAGCAAACTTTTTACCACATACCCAAACCTGACAGATCAATCTATCTATCGATAGATAGATAGATAGATAGATAGATAGATAGGTAGATAGATAGATAGATAGATAGATAGATAGATAGATATACATGCACCCCACCCCCTTTTTAAACGCAGGTATCTATAGATATAACTATAAACATCATAACAAAGTGGTTTCACTGATTGTGTTTGATGTAAGGGAGGCGACTCTCAAAAGAATAGAGATGTTGTTAAGAAGGAATCATTTAAGAAACTAGCATTTTAGTTCTCAGGAAACTTTCGTAAATTTTGTATATTTTTCTCTTCGTGATTTATCATTAATATATTTCATAATACAAGACATGCGTTGATCCGTTATTAAATTAGCAATAAATGGAATAGATATTAGCAGAAAGAATTGAAGCACCTTTTGATTTAATGTGTGTTAGTATCCCAATTATCCTATGTATGTATGTAAGTATGTATGTATGTATGTATGTATGTATGTATGTATGTATGTATGTATGCTAGTGTATATATATGTATGTATTATATGTATATATATATATGAATGTATAAATGTATGTGTGTATTTATGTTTGTATGTTTGTATACATATGAGGGTATATGTGTGT
>NC_068997.1:21945248-21946718 GCF_001194135.2 Octopus bimaculoides
TATGTATGTATGTATGTATGTATGTATCTATCTATCTATCTATCTATCTATCTATCTATCTATCTATCTATCTATCCAAATATATACATATATATTTATGTAAGTGTATATGTGTTTGTGTGTCTATATATGTGTGTGTATGTGTGTTTGTATGTGTGCATGTATGTATGTATATATACATAGATACGTATACATATGCATGCTTTATGCAAACATATCTATATACGTAGTGTACATACCTGCGTATACTTGTCTATGTATCTGTTCGAATGGATTTGTGTGGGATTTGTGTGTGAGTTGTATATCTGTGTATGTACACACGCACGCACGTTAACATGTGTGTGGTCTCCCGAAATTATGCTTTAACACCATACCCTACCTGCTATTTTTCTGTTCTTTAGGAAATTTACCTTTACCATTAGCCTCTTTTACAGCACAGAAACAACAATGGTACGTTGACAGCTGTGATTTATTTAGATAAGGACTAAAGCTAACCGAACTGTCAACGCTTCTGTATTTTTATCTAAGGTTTCAACAACTATTATCATTGAACCCTACCATACAGCCGATATCTTCTCCTCCATATTTGGTGCAGTGTGACATTCACACTGTTATAATTCACGAACTCTGTACCCAGGTGTCAGTAATTGAATCGTTATTTCTTAGAACTTCTAAAAGTCTTTTTCTGTTGCTGTTTTCCTTGTTTTGAATTATTGTACGTATATATATATATATGCATGTATGTATGTACATATATCTATACATGTGAGCGTGTTTTTTTTTTGTTTTTTTTGTCTGTGTTTGACCTTCACCAGTGTTTGACAACCGGTGTTGGTGTGTTTACGTTCGCGTTGCTTAGCAGTTCTGAAAAAAAAAAGAGCTGATAGAATACGTAATGGGATCGATTCGTTCGACTAAAATTCTTCGAGACAGTGCCCCAGCATGACCGCTGTCTAATGAGTGAAAAAGTAAAGTATAAAAAGAGTTAAATTTATTTATAATTTATTTCAGGTTCCGTTTTACGAGCGTAAATATTTAACTGCAAACGGAAGATAACAGAATCACCATCGCTGTCACTAGAACAATGGAGTTAGTTCCCTTACACCTCAGATATGGCACTCCCCCCTTACCTTCTTCGCCTTCATCTCTATCTCTCTGCGTAGATATAGGTCTTGGCGCTGATTTATGCTTTCTCTCTCACACACTCTCACTCCTTGTGTGTCTTTCTATCATTGTATGTACGCACAAGGCAAGCGAGCTTGGCAGTATGCTTAGCAGGTCACACCAATTGCTTATCAGCATTTCGTCCGTCTTTGAGTTCAAATACCGTTGAGGTCATCAGTGATTTCTTCCTTTCGGGGTCGATAACATAAGTACCAGATGAGGAGTCGATGTACATGACTAGCCCCGTCCCAGAAAATTTCAGGTTTTGTGCCTATAGCAGAGAGGAGTATATATATATATATATAT
>NC_068997.1:21946864-21948545 GCF_001194135.2 Octopus bimaculoides
TGTGTGTGTGTGTGTGTAAATACTTTTATTCTTTTATTTGTTTCGTCATTTGACGGCGGCTATGCTGCAGCATCGCATTTAGTCGAACAAATCGGCCTCTGGACTTATTCTTTGTAAGCCTATCGATCAGTTTTGCCGAACAGCTAAGTTACGGGGATGTAAACACACAAGCATCGGCTGTCAAGCGATGGTGGGGAGATAAACACAGACACACAAACACACACACATATATATATATACGACGGGCTTCATTCAGTTTCCGTCTACCAAATCCACTCACAAGGCCTTAGTCGAACCGAGGCTATAGTAGAAGACACTAACCCAAAATGCCACGCAGTGGTACTGAACCCAGAACCTTGTGGTTGGGTAGCAAGCTACTTACCACACAACCACTCCTCTACATATATCGATATATAACTGTGTACGTTTGTATGTATGTATATATGTAGGTATATATGCATGCATGATAATGTCTAAACAATAGACTTATCAGGATAATTGTATTTCAACGCTACGTTTCTGCTGACTCTGCTGTTTTTCTTTTATGTTGTAGCTTAGATCTAGATTAAGTCCGATTGAACCGAACAATGGAACGCTCACCCATTTAAATAGAGTCGTTTGAAAAGGACCTCATTACATAGCAACACACACATACATCATACATATACACATATGCACATATCATGCATATACGTATCATACATTATACAACTGATATGTAAGTATATATATATATATATATATATGTATATAAAATGTATAGATATATACATACATGTATATGTTTACACACACACACACACACATATATATATATATATATATATGCACATACATACATACACACACATACATACATACACACACATACATACATACACATACACACATACATACATACATACACACATACATACATACACTACACTACACTACACCTTCTGCTACGCGGTAATTAATCACATGACATTCCGTGCTACGTTGGAGGCAGTTACTACCTACGTCTCCTAATCTTTTATGTAAACATAATATCATCGTTGTTATTATTAGCAAAATTGTATGACCTCAAATCTGTGCATATTTGGCTCACTGTTATTATTAACATTAGCAAAATTTAATCCATAAATAGTGTACCATGGACTATATTATAGTAGCCGTTCTTTATTCAGCTGCTAGGTGAAGATAAAGAGTATATCACCTGTTATGAAATCAGGGTGAGTGACATTATACAGATACTGTACTGTTTAGACCCCAGGTTGGGACTAAATCGACCGATCAGTAATTATTCTGATAAAATGCATTCCACACGAGACCTGCCGTTCTTATTAATTTCATGCATCTAAAATTAAATTTGGAAATTTGTAACACATACGCGAGCGCATGGACAACGCACACACATACAGACGCGCGCTCTTACACACAAGCACACACGCGCACACAAACACATACACACGCACGCATATGCATGTACAGACATGCTCACACACCATCATGCATGCACACACATATACACAGAAGCACACACAAAAATTACATAATTTCACGTACATATATATCTGCACGTATGTATATATATGCGTGTGTATGTGTGTGTGTGTGTGTGTGTGTGGTGTGTAAAATGTATACATGTATACAAATTCACATACACAAACTAAGAAACGTGAGCACACTATATATATAT
>NC_068997.1:21949755-21951032 GCF_001194135.2 Octopus bimaculoides
CTGGCCCTGTTATAGGTATTTTATTTATCGACTCAGAAAGAATGAAAGACAACGGTGACCTTAGCACCATTTGAAACTCGAAAGCAAAGAATAGAATCAAACGCTGCTTAACATTTTTATATGGAGGCTCTTACATACTCTTTTCTGCTCTAGGAACAAGCCCGAAATTTTGGGGGAGGGTTGCCAGTTTATTTGATCGGCCCTAGTATGCAACTGGTGCTTAATTTATCGACACCGGAAGGATGAAAGGCAAAGTCGACCTCGGCGTAATTTGAACTCAAAACGTAAAGACTGACGAAATACCGCTAAGTATTTCGTCCGGCACACTAACGTTTCTTATTTCTTTATTGCCCACAAGGGGCTAAACATAGAGGGGACAAACAAGGACAGACAAAAGGATTAAATCGATCCCAGTGCGCAACTGGTACTTAATTTATCGACCCCGAAAGGATGAAAGGCACAGTCGACCTCGATGGAATTTGAACTCAAAACATAACGGCTAGCGAAATACCGATAACCATTTCGCCTGGCGTGCTAACGTTTCTGCCAGCTCACCGCTTTAGAAGCTCTTACGTACTGCTAATTCGTATACATACGAGACATCTCTTAGGATTTCTTCGTGCCTCTCTAGAAATTTCCCTCTAACCATTCAATTAATAATCGGCAGCAAATAAAATGAACACATCAACTATATTAACTTTTACAAGTTATCTATCGGCCTCATGTTGAAATCCCCGATGCTGCGAAGATTTACGCCGATATATTTCAAAATTACTGCTTGTTAAGTAACTAGAATATCTCTTACACATTCTTTCAGATTTTGAGCCAAAATAGTAAACGACTTCAAGAATATCATTCAACAGAAATTATATAATATATTTCAGTATTTTATTTAGTTAATCTTGATATATTTACGCACATTTAATTAATTAAATATTGGATAATATAACTAACGGTAAATTAATGTACAATTAAATTTAATTACTCAATTATTCGTATGCATGTTTGAATGCATGTAGATGCATATATATGTATTTATGTGCGTATGGACTACGTATCTACGTATGCATGTATGTATGCATACGCATCCCACCCACATACAAATATATATGCACGGATGTGAGCGTGTGAGAGTATAACTAGATTTAACTAATTAAAAGCACAGAATCCGCGGTTATAAATATACACACAAACAGAAGTTGCTAGACACACTCATACACGTACATGCATTGACATAAACACACACAGACACACACACACACACACACACACACACA
>NC_068997.1:21951042-21951678 GCF_001194135.2 Octopus bimaculoides
ACACACACACACACACACACACACACATACACACACATGAAAAATGCAAAATACAACTAATTATATATTGCAATCTAAAATTAATTCTGATATATGTGAACATAAATTCACTGACGCACACAAAACCAATTCGGTTCTCGCTTTCCGTTCCCGATTTTCATACGATTCACTAGGCGAGGAACTCTAATCTTCAAGATACTCCTTAAGGGATGTGCTTTGAATAAAGTACGATATATCTGTACAAGTATTTATATTTATATGTGTGTATGTGTGTATATTCATGTATGTATGTATGTATGTATGCATGTATGTCTTAATGAGGTGATTTTGCAAGTAAGAATAATGGCAAATATAACTTCATTTCTAATACACATATTTTCTATTTAACACACACATACATACGCGCGTATATACAGAGGTGCATACATACACGCATATATGCATACTTATTCATATATATATATATACATGCACAATATATATAAATTTCCACACGTATATACATACATACATTCACATACACACTCACACATACAAAAACACACGTACGCACATACATACATACATACATACATACACACACACCATATTCTAGCAACTCATGACATGTTATACTAATAAGATATGACGGGGAGC
>NC_068997.1:21952109-21955428 GCF_001194135.2 Octopus bimaculoides
TGTGTGTGTGTGTGTGTGTGTGTATGTATGTGTATATGTTTGTGTGCTTGTGTTTGCCCCACCCACCCAACATCGTTTGACAACCGATGCTGGTGTGCTTACGTCCACGTAACTTAGCGGTTCTGCAAAACAGACCGATAGAATAAGTACTAGGCTTACAAAGGCGGTGCTCCAGCATGGCCGCAGTCAAATGACTGAAACAAGTAAAAGAGTAAAAGAGTAAAAAGACACCTTAGTTGTTAACAATTTAGTTTGCATGACGGTAATGTGTATCGGTTTGTGAAACAACAATAGGACAGGTTATATAGGAAAGTTGATAAAGGCTGTTGACAACAAGACAAACTGGATAAGGGAACAAATTAGAATAAACCACCAACAGTAATGACAAGAACAGCAGTAGCAATTGCACAACCACAACAACTACAACTGCTGTAACAAAAGTACTCATAAGCTACAACATCAACAATAACAAATTCATTGATGATGGTGGCACTCCAATCAACGGAACAGCCTGCTCGTGAAATTAACGTGCAAGTGGCTGAGTACTCCACTGACACGTGTAGTACCCTTAACGTAGTTCTCGGGGATATTCAGCGTGACACAGTGTGACAAGGCTGACCCTTTGAAATATAGGCACAACAGAAACAGGAAGTAAGAGTGAGAGAAAGTTGTGGTGAAAGAGTACAGCAGGGTTCGCCACCATCCCCTGCCGGAGCCTCGTGGAGCTTTTAGGTGTTTTCGCTCAGTAAAAACAAACTCATTAACAACAACTAAAAAAGCAGATGCAGAAACGATAAGAAATACATAAATAGCATCAACAACACAACCGCTAACAACATCAACAGCAACAACTCAAATCAACAACTGCAATTACGACAACAACAGCAACAACAACAACGACTCAAAAGCAACAAAAACAACAACATTAACAAATGGAGCAAGAACTCGACAAACGACTACAGCAATGTACAAGAATCATTTTAAGATTCTCAACAACGCACTAAATGCCTCGAAATGATTTCCTGGGAATTTAATTTTTTTTTTTTTTTTGATTTAATTGGAACGTACAGAGTAATTTATAGTCTAAGCGTATCAGTTACCAGTTAAATTCAAACTAATCTATATTATGAAGAAAAATTCATAAAGTGAGATAAAATAAATTATTTTGCTGTGAGAGACGGGAGAAGAAAGAAACGACAAAATAGGGGGTAAAAATACCTAAAGCAGATTATTTCACCTAAGTTTACCGGACAGATAGTGGTAGCCTCTGCTGAAAGGCCATTTATAATTGCTTCATATTTTGGCAGGAGGCCAATTATAATAATGCTAGTACTAATGATGGTTTGGAATTCAGGCACAAGGCCAGCAACTATGAGGAGAGGGAGTTAGGCGATACTTGTTTTTTTTTTTTTTTTTCATTGTTAACGTACCGGTTGCCACGGACATTCAGTAACAAGTATCCTCGAAGGAAACGAATGAGAAATAGACGAGCCCCAGTGGAAGGCTGATGCCCTCGGTCCTACGCAACGCTGTCTGGCAGTGCCGGGAGGGAGGGAAACGACTAGAGAACGCCGAGACGGCCACGGGTGCGAAACTGAATGGGAAGGGCAGTTTTGCGGACGCGTTGAAGCACGTAGAATTCCATGAACCGACCGCATACTCATCGGTGATAAGGCCAGGATTGCAATCAGACTGCCAAAGCAGACGCATGTACATTAACAGTGGTTTGTAATTTAGGCTCAAGGCCAGAAGATTTGAGGGAAAGGGATTAGTCGATAACATCGATCCAGTACTTGATTGGCATCGAATCATGGAAGGATGAAAGACAAGGTTGGACTCGGTAGAACTTCAAACTCGGAATGTAAAAATCTCGAAGAAAAGATGCAATGTATATTTTCTGGCGCTATAAAGATTCTTTCAATTCGCTGAATTCGTTAAGCATACCGTCGAATGATAGCGATTTCAATTAAAGTCGATAAAAGAAAAAGAAAAAGAAAAGAAAAATTAAGCCCAACTGAGGTTTAGATATCCTCGATTTGAGGGTGAAATGTCAGAACCTCTATTCACGGGGTCATTGCGCCCCATTTACTCCAATCACTTCTAGCACTCCAGTAAAGACAATATGCTTAGCATGCAATACATATATAACGTATTCAGCTGGTCATATACTGACACACGTAAGGGAAACATTAATGACGAAAATTGGCGACTAAGTTTCTAGTGTAGTATCGTGTTAGCTAGGATGTTGTGCCATGAAACATTCCACGTTAACTTAACTCAAATATCACTATGTGAGTATTGTGTGGTACGATAATATATACATACATCATACTAGTATACATACACAGATGCATACATCATCGGCAACACACATACACACATATGTACATATGGGTATACATATACGTATATACATATATATATACTCGTTCATTCTTTAACATGTTTCAGCCCTAAGCGTGTGGCCATACTGGAGCAGCATGTATTTATACATATGCATAAATATTTACTAACACATATATGGATGTATACACACACACACACGCGCGCGCGCATTTATATATAAGTTCATACTGGAATAAATGACACGGCATTATAATAGAAAATGAGTGATTTATATTTTTAAGTCACATATAAGAATATACCATTTGGCAAATATGGTAACGTTGATCATCATTCTGTCTTGCGATAACGATGATGAAGATGATGATGATGATGATGATGATGATGATGATGATGATGATGATGATGATGATGATAAGGATGATGATGATGATGATGATGATAATGGCGAAGAAGACTATGATGATGAGGATGATGATGATGATGACGATGATGATGATGATGATGACCATTAAATTGATGATTATGGTGACGACGACGACGATGATGATGATGATGACAATTTCATTTTCTTATAAGGAGAACAAATAAAAGTCGATCTTAGCGGTAGGTCTTTATCTCACTGGCTTTTAAGGGCAAAATGCCAAAACCTCAATTTTCGCGGTCAATGCGCACAATTAGGTAACTCAAATAGCGAATGAACCCACCACCAAAGACACTAACGGCCCCAATGAATTGAAGCACGTAAGGGGAACATTAATAATGTAAAGTGGCGACCAATTTTCTGCCGGAGTATCGAGTTAGGGTCGGTTTGTAATGATACACCTTGTAATCGTAGCTCAAATATCACACCACGTGAAAATATAATGCCATTGATACTAACAGACGTGCATAAATACATTCATATAGAACTAGAGTATTATATATATAGATACATGTGTGTATATACATACATATATATATATATATATATATA
>NC_068997.1:21956349-21957292 GCF_001194135.2 Octopus bimaculoides
TGTGTGTGTGTGTGTGTGTGTGTGTGTGTGTGTGTGTGTGTGTGTGTGTAGATAGATAGATAGATATATGCTTATATGTGTGTGCATCTATATAGGCAGCTATTTATATATACGCTTGTGCACACACACATACACAATTGACACATATATCTACATATATTGAGAAAGAAACACGTGTATACGTATACATACATACATTTATGCGTGTGTGTGTGTGCGTGTGTCCGTATGTATATGTGTATGTGTGTTCCTATGCATAAATATATATATATAAATAAATATGTATAAATATGTGTGTGTTTTTTTACACACCCACACACGCACGCATATAATTTATGTTAATATATTTGTTGTATGGAAATATCTGAAATTGTATGTGCATAGATGTAAGACAGTGCACAAGACTTAGTAGCTAATTCACTGATCTGCGAAAAGTATTAACATATAATTTCATATAAATGCGATATTCATTTGCGAAGGGAATGTATGTGATAAACAAGTTCGGAACATCTAGGGAACTTTAACAACGACACTTGTACAATATATTATCAGAATGATAAGATACTGAGTAAATATTTATTAGGTATGGTTTGGATTTTCTGGGACAAATGAGACCACAAATATTTGGAAATCTCCTCTTAACAATAATGCAACTAATTGGTCAAGCGGATATAAACACAAGAGTGATTCTAATATCTTTGTGAAAGTAGTTATTTCTCTAAGGAATGAGACTCACGTCAAGTGGCCATGATTGCGCAATTGAAAATCACGGGAAGAGAAAATGTAAGAGAGAGATGAGGAGATAGGTAGATAGATAGACAGATAGATAGGGATAGTGAGAGAGAAATAAGTAGAAAGAGGAGGAAAGAGAAAGACAGCGAGAAGAAAGAGAGAAAGAGAGAGAGAGAGAGAGAGAGAGAGAGAGAGAGATAGAGAGAGAGAG
>NC_068997.1:21957820-21960340 GCF_001194135.2 Octopus bimaculoides
TATATATATATATATATATATATATATATGCGTATGCGTACAAACCCGTCTTAAAGCGAACAATAAAACGAAGCGAAAAGATAGAGAACATCTTGAACCAAAGTAGACTGAAAGAAAATCACAAGCTCCCTCACACTCACAGAGATGCACACAAAGACAGATGGGAAGAGAGGGAAAGGGAGGGGGAAGAGATGAGAACGATCAGAGTGAAAGAGCGGGGAGCGTGTGAGAGAGAGAGAGAGAGAAAGAGAAAGGAATGTCCTGTAGTATCATTCTATCATATAAATATGATATATTGAAACAACTTACTAAAAATCATGTAAGAAACTTCATGTTCAAGACTTGGAATATTGTTGTGTTGTCGTTGATGTTGTTGTTGTTTGTGTTGTTATTATTATTATTATTGTTGTTATTTTACTTTAAATCTGCAAGTTTGTTACAGCCGCTTGCTGTGACACACCCAGCGCCATGGGGCGAGTGAAGGATAAGAGATGTTACAATATGACTGAAAGCTTGGGGAGGGGAGATAGCGAAATATCTTCATGTAATGCTACACAGACATTTAAATGGATAGAATTTTTCTAAGGATGTGTGCAGTACTTTCCAGCACAATCTTTTGAGACATGGTTCTCCTGGGATCTTATCTAGATGTTTCTGACATCCGTTTCTTCTCATTGCTAGAGCCTCTATAATAAGTGGAGCAGTCTCGTTTTTAAATGCCACATCTTTTGAATTTCAATTTCTAGGTCCTTATGTATTCTTCTAGCTATATGACCACTTATAACAATAAAGAAAATATTGGTACATGTTTCCGAGTCAAAATCACTCAGAGTACATTTTATACAAGACGCCATATTATTGACTAGTTATAAATAAGTTTGTTGACACTTCAATTTTATCTTTTCCGAAAAAAAAAAAGAAAAAAGAAATAAAAATTTCTGAATAGAAGTCAAATAACACCAAGATCAATCCAGATCCAGTTGGATATTTGCTGGACGACCACTTATTCGTTTACAAACAGGGTTTTATGAATCCTGAAACACAACCGACTCTCTACTCAAACAATCTCGTGACCTGCATCTGATCCACTTTATAGACACACTTACGTATAAAATTTACTAACGCTCTTGACTAAACTCAAGTCAATTACTCAACTCTCACTTCAAACCAAGCAAAATCTTATAATAATATCTTTCTATTAATACACCCCTTACAAGCATACTTTCAATAATGTCCAATTCATATCCTATTCTACTCCAATCCCATTACACCTATTTCCCAAACGTAAATTCATCAGGTGTAATTATCATTTCACATAGTTCCACCTACCTCAGAAATATAACTTACCAAAGAGTATATAAAACCAAAAAAGAACCCAATAATCATAAGACGGTGTAAGCCAGAAGGTCGAAATTTCGAATTCACTGTCATCATCCATCATGTAGATATTTAATATATACACATATGTACGCTTACCAGGTGTTTCGCTTCTTCTTATTTTATCACCCAAGGAAGGATGGTGGGCAGAGCCGACAGCTAAAAGTACTTGCATTGAGAACTTAAAGAGACATAACTTAAAGCATTATATTCCGTCGTACATTCTCTTAGTCACTCGGACAGTTATTTCAACTTTAACGCAGTTTTATATATAATATTACATTTATGTAATATCTAACGCTGAGTAGAGAGATAAAGATAAGATAACTAAATGTAATTATTCATCAACATTTCGGTAAGAACTTTCTAAGATGTTAAATTTAAGTTATTAAAATTCAACTTTCGATCATTTAAAAACTCCATTGAAATGCATTAAGAGCCGAAGGTATATCCATACAAACTTTACACACACACACACACACACACACACAAACACACTCACACACATATACACACACATATATCCGCGCACAAACACGTACACACACATACCTACACACACGTATACACACACGCACACATACATATATATTCATACGTATATGCAAAGGAGATATGTAGTAACGTTAAAAGATTTAATTAAAATGTCCACTTTATGATGATGGCTTTCTCGCATTATTCATTTCATTCAATTCAAGCAGCAGCAACAACAACAACAACAATTACATCGGCATCGAAGTAGCCTCGGCTGCAGCCGCCACATCAGCATCTGCAGGACGCACAACAACAACAACAACAATAACAGCGGCATGTATATCAGATATATGAATGATTATAACCTGTGATTCATTCTTTTCCATTGATTTCTAGCACTACCATCATCATCATCATCATCATCATCATCATCATCATCCTTAAGATTATCCTCCTCCTTCTCCTCCCTTTCCTCCTCCCTTTACTTTTCCTCTTCCTTCACTTCCTCCTTCTTCTTGTTCTTGTTCTTGTTCTTCTTGTTCTTGTTCTTGTTCTTGTTCTTGTTCTTCTTGTTCTTGTTCTTGTTCTTCTTCTTCTTCTTCTTCTTCTTCTTCTTCTTCTTCTTCTTCTTCTTCTTCTTCTTCTTCTTCTTCTTCTTCTTCTTCTTCT
>NC_068997.1:21960836-21965993 GCF_001194135.2 Octopus bimaculoides
TCCCAAACACATAGTTTCGGTTTCACTTCCCACTGCGTGACACCTTTGAAATGTGTCTTCTACAACAGGTTCGGGCCGACCAAAACCTTGTCAGTGGATTTGGCAGATTGAAACTGAAGAAGCCCGCCGCACATATGTGTGTGTGTGTGTGTGTGTGTGTGTGTGTGTGTGTGTGTGTGTGTTTCTATGTGTACGTGACTTTGTGCCTGTGTTTGTCACCCAACCGGTGTTGGTATGTCTACATCCGGCAGTTTAGTGGTGTGGTGAAAGGGACCGATAGAATAAGAGCTAGTGTTAGCATAAAAATAAATCCTAGGGTCGATTTGTTTGACTAAAACCACTGAAGGTGGTGCCCCAGCATGACAGCAGTCAAATGACTGAAGTAAGTAACACATAACACGACTATGTTCGAGTTAGATAATTTTCATTAAGGATTATCGATTTAAATGTATACGTCATATATGTCTGTCTTGAAGTAATAATCTTCCAAAATACGTTAGGCGGGTAAATCGCGTTTTCATATTTGGCTTTTGTAATAACTTGTAATCCGCGAAATCAGCGGTAAGTGGCAAAGAGTCGTAGGTAAAATTTTCTAATTTTCTGGAATTACAAAATTTTAATATGAAAATGAGATTTTCACAGTCTCTACTTCTGAACGTAATATAAACTGGAGGTTTCTCTCTGATCCCTAAAGAATCACCAACGGTGTCCCAAGAAGACATTTGCACGATGAATTCTCCTTCCAACAAATATTCTCATTCTATGTCAAATATTCGTTGTGTATTCTCATAGACTGTGCATTTACATTTAGAGCTTCTTCATTCATGGAAGCTTTCTTTATTCAACTGTAAAAGTGAACAATGGTTGTTATTTGAATATAACCTGTAATTATATTTGGCGCTCTATTTTGTTTTATTGCAGTCTGTCGGGGAGAGATTGCATGGTAGCGGTGGTGGTGGTGATGGTGGTAAACAACCGTAGCACACTCCATGAAGATTCTTAAGGCTTGTGTCAAGCTAAATACGGTAAACAGGTACCAATGAGAATTTTGAGCTGAATGCGTTTATTGTGTTATGTTGATTTATTTACTCTGAATTCTATGCGCTGAGGATGTTCTGGTTGTAGGACGTGTGTTGTTGTCAAGTTGAATAGCAGTGGACGGTTCTGTTGGTAGATTGTGCTGGCAGTCGTGGAAATGGTTATGGAGATGATGGTAGAGATTGGTGATATTAGTTCTGGAGGCGGAAAGTGTTGCTTTTGGCATTGGAGGTAACATTGGTTGAGAATGGTGGTGGTGTTGATGAAGGTGGTGGTGGTGATGGTGATGGTGATGGTGAGATGCATTAGACATAGGGAGGCAAAATGGTCGTCCTCCGGTTCTAATGTTTATTCTAGTCTGTGGTGTTTGTTTTATCATTTTTAACATTTCTATTCTTCTATGTTCTTTGGTAATTATCTGTGGTCGCTAGAGCATTCAGTAATAATTTCTTTTGGATGGGTGAGGTGATGGATGTGGGAGGGTAGGTGGGGTGTACATTCTTGTGTAGAGAAGGATTCCTTTCTCGTGTCCTATTTCAACGTTTCTTTACCATGCAACTATCACATATCTACACACACACACACACACACACACACACACACACACACACACACGCACACACATTCGCACAAACACATATCCCCACACACAAACACACACAAGCTTGCGCACACACAGGCGCGGACGCACATATTATACATACATGTATACACACATACACCTATATATGTGCGTGAGAATAAGTATATGTATGCGTACATGCACATGCGCACACAAACATACATATGTAAGTACTTATATATATGTATCTATATGAATGTACATATACGGATATGCCGATATATACACCCACCTACACATACATAAAAACATACATACACGCGTACAAACATATGCATATATATATATATATATATATATATATATATATATGTGTATGTGTGTGTGTGTGTGTGTGTGTGTGTGTGTGTGTGTGTGTATAAATCTGTACACAGACGCTCACACGCACACGCCCGTTTATGTATATATAAAATATGCAAGAATATTTTGTAGTTTTTTGTTTATGTTGAGTGATGAGGTACAAAAACATAAAATTGCCCTGTACACCTACTTTATGTGAAGAGTTTGTATAGTCAGATTCATATTAATTTATGTCAGGGAGGTAGGGACAACTTTTCCGAACCGCAGTGTTATTTGCTCAGGAGTAGACCGTGCACACACTCAGGCTGGAAAAGGTAATGAGTTCTTTCATCCAGTTATACCACTTCTACTAACGGCAACAAAAAGACGATACGCAAACAATTGAACAGCAAACACACAAGTCCAGATAAACACACGTACAACAAGCTGCACTTAACTTTGTGTTAGTAAGAAGGAGGTGACAGAGACAGGAGGGCGGGTTTTCTAAAACAGCACAGTCATGTAACGGTTGATCTGAAATTGCTTAGGTGACCAGTTACTTATTACAGAGAAATATAGAAGAGTTCCCCGCATAACGTTGGGATCAAAGCTTAACTGTCTCGATCAGGCTACTTCAAGATCTCCCCAAGGAATCCCATACAGAAAGCGAATTTTCCCTCACCCTACTACCAGCCAGAAAATCTTCAAGGTAGGTGACACGTTTTCTTCTCACATTCTTTTCAACTAACATTACGATCTTCAGAGCGGGCAGCAATAAAATGCACGTAGCCTACTGTCACCCTGGAAGTAGTGCTACCTGCTTAATAACCTCATGTCGCTAGGTTTCAATTCTAAAAGAATATAGGCGTTAGGGTTTAGTTAAGAAATAGCAGTAGAGAAGTCAAAAGACGAAGGAAACCTAGTTGGGAAGCTAGAAGAGGTAACTAGAAGAGGCATAGCGACCGACATGCAGGTGGCGAGATTGGCTCTTGACAAGTTCTTCAACGTCAAGCAAGAAGGATGCGTTGTCAGAGCTAAGGCGCGTAGGCTAGGACACGAAGGAATAAAAGCCGTTCGATGGGCCCGGGTGGCGGAGGTGCAACATGAAAACAAATGCTTAATTCGATCTTTGATGTGCCGAGACAGGTGATTGCTTTTCGAGTTCAAGAAAGCGGAATTTCAACTGTACTTTGCCGAACTGTACGGGCATGCAGTGAGTCGGAGAGGGGAGCAGATTTTACCGCTTACCACTATAACCTGTCATGGCTTTTAGTCAGGGATGGGAAGTTCTGCAAAATACCGATGACAGCCGACGACATACGTCAAGGGAGAAGTTTCCGAGTCCGGATGGTCTGCAATTCCAACTTCATCTTCATTTGCTACACTTGTTCGTTATGATTCCTTGGCAGATGTTCATCGCACAAGCAGTAGAAAGGAAGAATTCCTAGTCCTGTGAGCTGAAGTGTGGTGCTGCCAATTAGAAAGGACACGAACACGGAGGATCATATCGGTAATATTATACCTGTAATTCTGCTAAACGCAGAAATTTTATCCATGAAGGCAGGTAGCAAAGAGATTGGCGCTTGTCAGTGACAAACTGATCCGTGATGCACAGGTATGTGCTATCCCAAACAGATCTATCCACAAGAACCTCCACCTCACGCGCTATATCATTTAGAGGTTGGGTAAGTTACATGGCATGAGTGAGACCCTGATCAATTCAAATAAATCAAAAGCTTTCGAAAGGGTCATCCAATAATACATGGAAGCTATCCTCACTCCAGTTGATTTCGGTTCCATTTCCAAAGACTGGATAGCTACAATATAAAAAGACATCTGATCAGTGGTCAAAGTTAAGTGGCCACATATCAGAGTCATTAAACATTACACGAATGGTCAGTTAAGTATACCCACATTTGCCTTTTCAGTACGTGCTGTCTCTCGATCCACTGCTATGGAAGCAAGATGTTTCGAGGAGCATACTTCGAGAACTCGGATGCAGAAGATTCGTGTCAGATTGTACGCGAAGCGGTGACAGGAGAAAAAATTAACCAGAAGTGGGCCTGCAGCTCTGCGCCTGGAGAGGCAGTTCTATGCTGCCTGACCACGTCGTGGGGCATTATACAGAAAGGCCAGTTAAATTTTTCGGGATCTGGTTCAGTCCGAACCTCAAGGTGTACAGGAACTGATAGAGGTGATGAGAAGGGTGGAGGTGGCGAATGCGTCCATCGCCATCGTTATCTACTACTGCCTGACCATTGACCTTTGCCCTGCTTCGGTGCTGATGAATTTGGAGCGCTTACTCTTCTGCATTTTGCAGAAGAGAAGGGTTCTGCTTGCTACACGGTCCGTTTGCTGTCAACAGCCGCCACGTGGCGGACTGGGTATGCTGTGGTTAATGTTGTGCATACATTAACTGATGCTGAGAAATTTCCAACGATTCTTTGACGGGGAGTAGGTGTAGGCGTCCTTTCTCAAATATATTTTACGCATCATGAAACCCTGGGCGTCGGGAAGAGAACAATTAGCTGGTCTTTCCAGAAGACTTTCGTGTCAAGGTCTGTGGTTAAATTTCAGAAGTCCCTGGCCTAGCAGTGCTATAAGGGGACACTGCCGATTCGAGATAAGCTCTTCAGGTCGAATAGCCCATCCCACTCAAAAGGTCCCTGAATAAGATTTGTTCAAAGATGATGAACAAAACACCCATGTTTCCAAAGGTGAATTATTCAAATCCCAAAGAATTATTTTCAACACATGGCTATGATGTTCCCCCACATCAGAGATGCACACATCGTCAGCCACCGAGGGACATGCTTAACTGGTTAAGATCAAGCAAGTGACTCGCAATTCTTTGGTATCGAGCAGAATATTAGTTGTAGCCCATTTTTTATACCAAGACAAAACGAAGTACACCATATCACTTTCTATCAGTAAAGATCATAATCCATGAGAGCCACTGACTGCCTGGTACTGCATCAGGCCATTAGTCATTATTATTATTATCATTATTATTATTATTATTATTATTAGTATTATTATTATTGTTATTATTATTATTATTATTAATATTATTATTATTATTATTCAGTAGTTTTATTTTTATAACGTGCTTTCACTTCACTACCGAGCGCAGCTCAGTGCGCCTTGGGTATGTGCTGTGGTTTGCTGTGGTGCTCTTATGTTTACTGTATTGAAAGTGTTTTGCGTAGAATGTGTGC
>NC_068997.1:21970394-21972280 GCF_001194135.2 Octopus bimaculoides
ATGTATGTGTGTGTGTGTGTATGTATGTATACGTATATACATGTGTAAGCATATTTATACATTTGTACATGCGTGTTTATCTGTGCACACACACTTACACACATACACACATACTCATACAAACAAACAGAAATACACTCACAGTCATGGTGATATCTACTTCTTTGCAGAAGAAAGCCATCTCTTCAATTAGTAAATGTCATCATGATATCTCATTTGACAAGCAATAACAGATCTGAACGAAGAGACCCTACTGCAGATGTTAGATATATTTTCCCTTCAGAAAAAGTGTTTGGGATTGAAAAGTGTCTCATATCAAGTTGGATTGTTCGATTCTCCGTGTTCCAAATGCTTTGCAACCATCTAAGATCATTTCTTTCTACACCAACCAATTTTCCATCATCTGCTCCCAGTCTTCGACATTTACATTAAGAGTCTTATGGTTGCTTTTGATATTGTCCCTAAAAAAAGTTTCTTAGGTTTATATTTCGCACGATTATCACATTGTAATTCCACGTAAAACAACTGCTTAGGTAACCTACCATCTGCATTCTAGTAAAATACCCGACCCAACGCATTTGACTATATGAGAAGCATTTCAATACTTGGTGTGTTGGTTTGCTTAAGAATGATGCTGTTGGAGACAGCTATTCGATGTTTATGATCCAGCTAAGGCGTGTTTGATGGGAAATTTCCAAAAGTCTTATGAGACGACGTTTAGTTCAAAACTCAGTAGAGTATAAAATGGCAATTAAGACACATGATTGGTTTTGATGATGATACACATATCAGATCATACACGAATTCCGAGCCTTCCAAAATCCTTGCCGGTTTTTCCGATCCTTAAATTTATTTCAGAATCAAGAAATCTCCTTCTTTAACTCCATTTTTATCTTTACCTGGTGCATTGAAATATTTTTGGTGCAATATGTTTTACCTTCGAGAACTCCCGTTAATTTCTATTTTTGAGACCAAGAACATTATATACATGGATTTGAAACTTTCCTGTTTTCGCTTTGTATTTTTCCTGCTGTTTTGAACAGCCGTCATCTAAAGGTTGCTAACCACCTTGATAGTAGATTAGGAATTGGTTTAGGGTACATGTTTTAGACCTTTCCCAGTTTTCTAGGTGAAGAGTACACAACTGGACAAGCCGTTGACTTATATGAGTTCCTCTGCTCTTTGATTTGATTTTCATACCACAAGGTGTCCAGAAAACCTCTCCCGTCACAAAAGGAGCTCGATGGGGCTCTCGGTTTAGTCTCTGAGGATCCCAAAAATGCAACAGGCTTTGATGGGGTTGCCGGTTTAGTCTCTGAGGATCCCAAAATGCAACAGGCTTTGATGGGGCTGCCGGTTTAGTCGCTGAGGATCCCAAAATGCAACAGGTTTTGATGGGGCTGCCGGTTTAGTCGCTGAGAATCCCAAAATGCAACAGGTTTTGATGGGGTTGCCGGTTTAGTAGCTGAAGATCCTAACATGCAACAGGTTTTAATGGGTTAATGTTACCAGTAGCGCTCAAAAGCAAACTGACACACGTACGTATAATGTTTTATTTACACCGTATATATTTATGAGCTCCTAATAGTATCATACATTATAGATGTTTTCTAGGTAGGTTTTAATAACGGTTTACATTAAATTATATCTATCCTTCACGGGGATTTGTTGATCTTACCTTAACTGTAAATGAAATGCATACACACACATGCAGGCACACACACATACACACATACACATCTAAATGATTTTCTGTCTCCCAAGCTAATTATCTATCATATTTCTTACTTTCGTACTAAAATACCTACTCACACACATCCACGCGCACACACGAATGTGTATGAGCATGTATATATATATATATATATATATATATATATATATAT
>NC_068997.1:21972990-21976423 GCF_001194135.2 Octopus bimaculoides
TGTATATATATATATATCTATATATATATATATATATATATATATATATATACACACACAAACTCAGAAATGCATAGCACAGCTACACACTCACACATACACATACATACACACATACATTTATATATTAATTCTGTGTAGAATTGTGTTTAAACTTTTTGAAGCTTGCTTATGCTGCAGAGATACTTCCTGGGGCCGAATGCTATTTCACATTCCATGTGATTGCTCCGATCCACCGTTCTAATACGAAAGCCTGTATCCTTCGGACGCCACATTATTTTAATGCTAACATGTCTCTTTGATACTCTGCATGTTAACTTTGCGTAACGATGGGCATTATTAGGTCACATTAATCGTGTCAAAATATTGGAAACAGTTTTCGCAGTTGAACTGTAGAATTAAGGAAAATGTAAACTTAGCGATATTCTCGAATGAATTTCTCATGGAAACGTATATCATATGAATTATATTCTGTAGAATGAGAAGGAATCTGAAATTATGTGACGTTCTCGCCTGGGTACACTCTCATATCAAATTACTTCTTATGATGCGATACGGCTTCAATGTGCATGAAACAACAGGGAGATCTGTTCCCGTCGGCGATGCGATTCGTGGTAATTTGCATTAAGTTCTTGCACAAAGACACCCAGATTCTCTGTAGTAGATATCACTGTAGTACAATTGAATACATGTGCGCATCATTTTCGATTAAACCCCCAACCGTTATTAGATTTGAGTCTAAGAATAATATGAATAACATCTATACTGAGCATGGTGATTGACCTTACCATTTTCTTGAATTTAAATTTTACTAGTTGCGGTCGTTATATTGCGGCCATGCTTGGGCAGCGCCTTGAGACATTTTAGTGGAACGAATCGATTACAGGAGCTTTTTTTTTTTTTCCTTGGGGATCAGGTACTTATACTACCGGTCTCTTTTGCTGAACTGCCGGTTGTCAAGAGATATTGGTGTGTAGGACAAACACACACACACACACACGCGTCCACGTGCGCGCACGCACACTCACACACACACACACATACACACACACATGTATATGTGATGGGCTTCTTTTAGTTTCCGACCACTCACAATTCTTTGATTGGTCCGAAGCTATATTAGAAGATATTGAACCGAGGTGCTACGCAGTGGAACTGCGCCTAGAGCCATGTGGTTGGGAAACGAAATTCTTAACAAACAGCATAGAAGTCACTGATGTAATTTAGTTATTGCTCATTGAAATGTCTAACATTTACCTGCTGTCTATGTATAATCGTGAATGTAGCAGCAATAGCTATGGTCCATAGATGTGATCAGTACTTCAGTATGGATACATGCGCTACATTGAGTGTCATAAACTTAGCACAGGTAGACATAGTCTACTCCAATGCGTTTATTTATATCAATCTATATATATATAGTCTTGCACTCTAGTGCAGCTGAAGCCTTGTACCGTCTCTAGGAGTCACTGGATGTTCTGGAGCGTTAAATTGTATAGGGTCGGGCGAGGCATTGTCTATATCAGCTAACAATTACATTTACACCTAAAAGAATTAACACAAACGAAATGCAAGCTACCAGATCATAACTCACTCGAGAGTAAAAAATTTATATTTTGTTTTTGTTCTTGTCTTTCAACCAGGATAATCATTAATAAATTCTAAAAGATTTTAGATTAGAACTTGGTGATAAGGGGCTCTACGCAGTTTAACTGTCCCCTATACACGCTAGGGAAAGAGAAAGACTTCCACTGCGACTCAAGGAATATATTGGCGTGGGGTTGGGTTTCGTCAGCTTGTGCTATTAAACAGAGCTTCGTAGATAATACAGCACAATATACATTATTTAGAAAATACGGGGAGGGACCCAAAAGTAACCGGAAACGTTCTCTGTGGAACAAGCCCGTTACAGTTTGGGTTTCCGCCGCTAGAAACCACTTGATGCTACCTTTAGACATCAGTCTGCCGACCGGCGTTATTGGGTGTAGTCCTACAACCACGTCGTGCGTCTTTGTGTTGTAGTACTTTCCCTCTACGCGTCGTGTTTTGCGATGACTGAAATGAAGAAGCAGAGCATTAGACAAAGGCCACATTGAAAGAGTTCAGTCGAGCATATCCTCTCCAGTACTTATTTTTAAGTCTGGTACCTACAAAATCGGGTTGTTTTGCTGTAACTCTAAGTTACTGCGACGAAAACAAACGAACACCAATTGTCAATGAAAGGTGAGAAGAAATACAAAGAGAAAGACAGGCGCTCTTACCACACATATACGACGAACTTCCATACAGTTTCCCTCTTCTAAATAGTCTTACATAGCATTGGTCGTCCCGGGCTATAGTAGAAGACACTTACCCAAGTTGCCGCGGAGTGGAACTGAATCTGAAACTGGGGGTTTTCAAAGCGAGCTTATTAGTCATCCAGTTATGCCTGATATTATGATTCCTGTAATGATTCAAACCGATATTTTAATTCCATTCGCATCTTGAATGATTTATATGAATGCATAAGAACCCAAACACTTAATAGATAATTTATTTTATCCACCTTTAGAAGTTATGAAAAGCACAACTTCTCTTGGTAGATTTTGAACTTAGAATGTAAATATCCGTAACTATGTATCGCATCCATTTTGAAACATGCTCTAACAATCGTATCATATCAATTCAGCGCCCTGTTATTTCCTACACGGTATCTAAAACATAATATATTCACATTACTTTATCAAACCACAATAAAGAACGTCTCTATACGATATGTGGAATATATTTAATGCCAATTCATATTTACAATGCAATTACGGAGCAAATATATTGTCACGGACGTATAAGTGATATATCTAATATAAGGACAACTCTTAAATGATACAGAATATATCTCATGCAAATTGATTTCAGGAAATCTTTTTGAAGCAGAAACGTTTGCAGCTGGTTATTTAACATATATATACACCTGTGTTATATTTGAAGATCTCTCACGTCTAGATTACGGTACTTCTTTCCCCAAACAGAATCAAAATTATATTAATATTGGGACTAAGTGTTTGAATGGAATGACAACTAAACTATAATAAATGTCAGATTTTAGAATGAGAGTGTGCTTGTCAGTCCGCCTAGATAGAAAGCAAGCAATTATGATAACTATTGCTGGTCAATGAGAGGAAGTGAGGTAGAGGAAAAGAGGGTAGCTCAAAGATAGAGAGAAAGAAATATAGAGATTAAGATTAAGGGAAATGTAAAGATAGACCGAGAGAATGAAGTAAAACAAAAAGAGCAAATTGTTCGGAGCAAAAATGAGACCATGCACGTGGTTAAAAGTTTTGCTAGAAAATGCTGAATATCTTCTTCGAATGCCGCTCTAAGCACTTTGATAAACAAAGAATATTATCTATCTAATCTATCTATCTATACAAATATATATATATATATATATATA
>NC_068997.1:21978318-21979226 GCF_001194135.2 Octopus bimaculoides
TTATCTTATGGATATGAAAAGCAAAATTTGTATATAAATAGATATACATGCTCATTATTATTTAATGAAATTTAAAATTTCTCAAAATGCTTAAAAGGTAAAACCAATTCGTTCCTGAGCAGCGGTTGATCACCACACACATACACGCACACACACATACACACAAACACACACATACACACAAACACACACATACACACACACACACACACATATATACATAGGTATATATGTTTGTAGGTGGGTAGGTATGTATATATAAATATCTATGTAGGCATGTATTTAGATTGGCGTCGGTTTGGCTGTGCGCTAGTAAAAGTAGCTATGCAACCATATGGTTCCAGCTTTGATCAAACAATGAACCATCATCCCAAATACCATCAATTATGGCTTTGTACATATACTGTACCTCAGCAATTTGAGACTGGAATTTGGTTGGTGGAATTTAAACATATGTGTGTGTGTGTGTGTGTGTGTGTGTGAACAACGTATTTATTTTGTGTAAATGTATTTGTGTATGTATATATATGAATATATATATATGTGTATATATGTATATATATGTATATATATATGTGTGTGTGTATACACGCACCCCCAGATACACTAAGTCTTATCTTTATATATTTTTCAACATAACTTTCTGTCTGTCCATCTACCTATGTACCTACCTACCTACCTACCTACCTACCTACCTACCTACCTACCTATCTATCTATCTATCTCTCTATCTATATATCTGTGACACTGATTTCTTTTCTTCTTCTTATGAATGCTCCACGGTTTGTATTTATTTATATTATGTTTTCCGATTGTTTTTTCTTTTTATTTCTTCACATTTTTATATGAGGTGCGAATATAAACATGGCGTCTAAAATTAATTGAAGACGTCCCTGGTTGTGTTTATA
>NC_068997.1:21981159-21985379 GCF_001194135.2 Octopus bimaculoides
GCCTTGGGTATGTGCTGTGGTTTGCTGTGATGCTTTTATGGTTACTGTATTGAAAGTGTTTTGCGTAGGATGTGTGCAGTGCCCAGTAGTGCAAGTTTCTGTATGTTATATATATTTGTAAGTCCTGGTGTTTTTGTTATGTATTTGTCTGAATATATTATTATTATTATTATTATTATTATTATTATTATTATTTATCTTTCTTCTTGATACTGATTTCAAATTTTGTCAAAAGGCCAGCAGTGCTCAACTGGTACTTAACTTATCGAACCCGAGACGATGAAATGCAAAGTCGACCTCAGCAGAACTTTAACTCAGGACGTGAAGAGCGACTTATTACCACAAAGCATTGTGCTCGGCGTACTATCGATTCTACCACCTTACCACCCTGTCTTTTTTTTCCTTCTTAATATTATTATCAAGTCAGTGAGCTGGCAGAATCATTATCACGCCTGACAAAATGCTTAGCAACATTTCGTTCGTCTTTACGTTCGCTTTCGAACTACGCTGAGGTTGACTTTGACTTTTATCGTTTGAGGGGCGCAGAAATAAGCAGGAGTTACGCACAAGGGTCAATATAATCGAAAAAAAACCCACTTCCCAGAAATTATAGGCATTGTCCTAAAATTTGAAACCGTTATTATTAAAGCGGTGAGCAGGAACAATCGTTAGAATATTTGGCGAAATGCTTAACGGTATTTCGTCCATCTTGAAGTTCTGAGTTCAAATGACGCCGAGTTCAACTTTCCTCCTTTCATCTCATTTCGAGGTCGATAAAATAAGTACCAGTTGAACACTGTTGTCGATGTAATCGCCTCATTCCTTCCCTCAAAATTGCTGTTCTTGTGGCAAAATTTGAAACTATTATTATTATTATTATTATTATTATTATTATTATTATTATTATTATTATTATTATTATCATCATCTTTATTATTGTTGTTAAGGCGTGGTCAACAATCAATTAGTGTGGTCAACAATCAGAACTTTGCTGCAGCCTTCGGGCTTTTCGGCTCAGTTTCAGAAATCGGATAGCTTCAATACACAACGACATGGCTGAGTGGTCAGATAAAATAATCACTTATCTTAACCGTTTCAAATCACACGCTTCCTACGTCAGTGTTATTCTGTCTAACTGGGCTAGTGTATTTTGGCTTTTGGGTCATTGCTGCAAAGAACTGAGTGGTTACAAGAACAATGTGAAACGCTGGAAGGAATCACCATAATGAGCATCTTGGAAATCGATGTCTTCGGCACCACAGTAATGGAAAAGTTAGTGTACTTGAGCCTCGATACATGACTAGGCAAGTGCACACCAACCAACGTAATGGATTGCTAGACGAAGATATGAGCTGTATCGCCGTATTATTGAGAAGTCTGCGAAATTTGGTTGGATATTACCTGCACATCTCTCTATGTGTTCACTGAAAGGAATCTCTCTGTATTGCGGGAACCGGATCTGTGCCTTATGTAGTGTGGTTCTCCGTCTCAATGTCACGCTTGTCTGTCCTATATAGTTATGTCTACAACATGAACAAGTTATAAGATAAATTAGATTCTCGGAAGCACAAGTGAAGTTGGTTAAAATTGTGAACAACTATCCTTGTTTGAATAGGAATTCTGAGCCTCCCAGTAGTTTGGGGCATGATCCACAGTTTAGGCGTCCATGATTTTAAACTATTGGTTTCGTAGTTTTTGTGCAAAGCCTCACATTTGTTAGAGGTCTTTTCAGTGATTTGTGTTTCTTTATGCATTTGATGAATTTAGGTGTTTTCATTTCTGGATCCCTAATAAGCATAGATAGATTTTTATAATAGTGTTGAATGGCCCAATGAGGCATGCAACAGCATTGTACAATATATATATATATATATATATATATATATATATATATACGGTGGACTTTTTCCGTCAACCAAATCCACCCACAAACCTTTATTCGGCCTGAGGCTATAGTAGAAGACACATGCCCAAGGTGCCATGCAGTGGGACTGAAGCCCTGAACCAAGTGGTTTGGAAGCGAGCTACTCACCACACACCCACACCTGGCTTTGTGCCTATAGTAGAAAGGATTACTATTATCACTATTATCTTCACTTTAGTGAAGGCGGCGGTATTATTTTCAGCCGTGTTTATTTGCTTGTTTGCATGTTTGTTTGTCCGTGGACAATATATTTTTCAGGGATGTTCGGCCTCGTTACTGGCACGAACTGAATAGGTTTGGAAATCGATTCAGTACCGGACAAGGATTCTGTTTTTACTTATTTTTTGAGAGCGGTCGGGTTCATTTTTAGTATTCTCGTTTCTGAGAGCGGTCGATCAGATATTCTCATTTTAAAAATCATCTCTGACCAAATTGTGTGTTGCCTTGGTGGAGGTTTGCGCTCTCTGAATGCTCTTGTTGTCATTAAGGCGGCGTGCTGTCACAATCGTTAGCGCGCTGAACGAAATGCTTAGCAGTATTTCGCCCGTCGCTACGTTCTGAGTTCAAATTCCGCCAACTTCGAGTTTGCCTTTCACGGTCGAGAAATTAAGTACCAGTTGAGTACAGGGGTTGCTGTGATTGACTTCTCTCTTCACCCACAAAATGCAGGCCTTGTTCCTATAGTAGAAAAGATTATTATTAATATTATTATTATTATTATTACTATCATCATCATCATCATCATCATCAAGGCGGCGAGCGAGCAGAATCGTTAGCGCGCTGGACGAAATGCTTAGCGGTATTTCTCCCGTCGTTACATTCTGAGTTCAAATTCCACCGATGTCGACTTACCGTTCATCCTTTTAGGTTGATGAAGTAAGTACCAACTGAACACTGGAGTCGCTGTAATCGATGCATCACCTTCCCAAAATTGCTGCTCTTGTGCCAAAATTTGAAACCGTTATTATTATTATTGTTATTATTATTATTAAGGCGATGAGCTAGCAAAATCGTTAGCACACCGGACAAAATGCTAAGCGATATTTCGTCCGTCTTTACATACTGAGTTCAAATGCCACCTCGTCGACTTTGACTTTC
Organism: Octopus bimaculoides; assembly: GCF_001194135.2. Taxonomy (NCBI): domain Eukaryota; kingdom Metazoa; phylum Mollusca; class Cephalopoda; order Octopoda; family Octopodidae; genus Octopus; species Octopus bimaculoides. The sequence continues at coordinate 21,984,182 of NC_068997.1, forward strand.
ATCCTTTTGGAGTCGATAAATTAAGTACCAGTGAAACACTGGAGGTCTATGTAACTAACTTAATTAAACCCGCCCCCAAAATCTCGTTTTTACGTTCAGGAGTTCGAATTTCACCGAGTTCGGTTTTACCTTTCATCCTTTCGGGGTCGCTAAATACTGGGGTCGAATCTCCCAAAATCTTAGACCTTGTGCCTTTAGTAGAAAGGATTATTATTATTATGAAAATTATTATCTTTATATTTAAGGAAAGACAAGAGAACAAAGAAAAAGGTGTGTCAAACGCGAAGGAAAAACAGAAGTGAAAAATAAAAAATGGCAAAAACCATAAAAGACATAATGTAAAAAAATATTGAGCTAAATAACAAAATCCTCACTCCTCGTTTAGGGCACGAGGAGTGATAATATAAGGGGAAGGCGATTGTTAATGTCACCTCTCTCCCTACCCCAAACATTATTGATAATGTAGGCAAACATGCATTTCACCCCACCTCCACATCCAACCTTCATCCAACTCCGGGACAGTCAGAGCCGTGACGTAATGAGCTAATATTGGAGCCAAACGGTTAGATTGATTGAAGACATCGAAGGCTGTAGACTGCATTTGGCATCGCTGTGGCAGCAGCTATGAATATGAACAGACAGATTTGAAAATCAGAGTGAGTATATATATACATATATATATATATGTATATATATGCATATATGTATATGCATGTGTATATGTATATGTATACACATATATATATGTGTGTGTGTGTCTAAATGAATGTGTATATATATGTTTGTATATATATGTGTATATATATATATATATGTGTGTGTGTGTGCACGTGTGTGTGTGCACGTGTGTATGTATGTATATATATATATATGTGTGTGTGTGTGTGTGTGTGCACGTGTGTATGTATGTATATATTTAAGAGAGATATTCTTTTTCTATGTATGTATAAGAAAGTATATGTAGCATAACTTTGAGATCGTTCAGCATCTCCCAATTTCTTTCTCTCTCTCTCTCTCTCTCTCTGTATATATATATATATATATATATGTGTGTGTGTGTGTGTGTGTGTGTGTGAGTGTGTGTATGCTACAATGTATACTTCTGTAGTTTCCTAAAACACTATATACACAAACTATATTTATGACAAAAGGGAGAGAAATAGAGAGTGAGAGATAAGAGAGAATGAGAAAGAGACAG
>NC_068997.1:21985479-21985761 GCF_001194135.2 Octopus bimaculoides
TATACGACGGGCTTCTTTCAGTTTCCGTGTACCAAATCCATTCACAAGGCATTGGTCGGCCCGAGGCTATAGTAGAAGTCACTAGTCCAAGTTGCCACGCAGAACGACTGAACCCAGAACCATGTGAAATGCAAAATCGACCTCAGAGGAATTTGAACTTAGACCATAGCGACGGACAAAATGCTTAGAGGAATTTTCTCCATGTATCATGTATGTGAGCCTGTTTAAACTATATATATGTATACACACACACACACACACACACACACACACACACACACA
>NC_068997.1:21989500-21990559 GCF_001194135.2 Octopus bimaculoides
TATGCATATATATACACATATATATATATAGAGATGAGACATCATTATGTTAAGCATTAAAGACTGAGATTAGGTATGTCCTGCATGAGAATCAATTAAGAAAATAGTAAAATAAACCCAACAGGAATTTCCGATCATCTTTATTTTTACCATACATCGAAAGCATATGTATTGTGTTTGCATCCCAGTATGCATAGTCCTTTATCACAGCTAATAGCTTCCTAATATTCAAATTTACCTGCTTCTGACCCAAACTGCATTGCGCACAAAACCCATGAATATATATATATACACACGTCATTATATAGATATATACATACATGCTAGTATACATACATACATAATTATATATGCATATATATATATATGTATATGCATACATACAGACACGCATCGAAACACATACATTTATGTATAATGTATGGCTGCAGTCAGCACTGAAACGTGTAAAAGAATAAAAGAATAAACGAAAGTGTGTGTCTGTGTGTATGTGCATGCGTGTGCGTGCACGCGCGTGTGTAATACATTGATGAACATGCATACACGTACGCATATACATCTATGTCATTTAGAACATACAAGATAAATATTCTGCAGGCAGACCGTTCAGTAATCGATTAAACGTAGACTAGTATTTGATTGATATGATTGGTATTTAATTTATCGATACGTGAAGCATGAAAGAACGAGTCTTATCTCAAGTGATTCGTTCGCAGTCTATAAAGAGACGTAAGTAAACTCCACAAATCCAGTTGTTTCCTGTTGCAACGATTCACCTTCAGCATTGTCATTGCTAAAAATATTATTGATTTTTAAGATGGGTAAAAGATCAAAGAATTTTGCTGTAAGATATAATCGATTACATAGAACCAAATACTTGAATGGTTCTTGATTTTACCGAATTCGGAAGAAGAGAAATGCTGAAAAGTTCCTGGCCTTAAGTAAACGAAAATACAGAAGGATTAGTTAATTATGATTTTATTCAACGTAATCCGCTCCTTGTGAGTGGTTTTGGTTGACAAAAACTGACGTTTATATACATATATATATATATATATA
>NC_068997.1:21990687-21991969 GCF_001194135.2 Octopus bimaculoides
GGGCATTTGATGCAGTAGATTAGATTTCTACTTTTGCAGTTCATGTTCGCATTGGTGAATATTTTCCCTGTTTTTGTGTTCATATATGGGCCGGTATGGATTGATCGGCATGTGCCGCATCGGCTATCATTGCATTTGGATACAGTGAATGTTTGATTTTTGTTGCTGAGGTCAAACCTTGCCTTTGTTAATAGTTTTTTCAAGTTTTTAGGTTGTCTTTCTCAATATATATATATATATACACACACACACACACACATATATATATATATATATGTATAAGTATATATGTATATGTATAAGTATATATATATATATATATGTATGTATGTATGTCTTTATGCATGTATCCATGTATTTGTGTGTCTGTGTTGTCCCCCACCATCGCTTGACAACCGATGTCGATGTGCTTACGTCTCCGTAACTTAGCGGTTCGGCAGACGAAACTGATAGAATAAGTACTAGGCATACAAAGAATAAGCCCTGGGGGCGATTTGTTCGACTAATGGCAGCGCCCCAGCATGACAGCAGTCAAATGAGAGAAACATTTAAAAAATAAAAGAATATATACATATTTCTGTAATATCGAGATCTAATTCTTTTGTTGTTACATTTTATTATTATTATCATTGTTCAGTAGTTTTATTTTTATAACGTGCTTTCACTTCACTACCGAGCGCAGCTCTGTGCGCCTTGGGTATGTGCTGTGGTTTGCTGTGGTGCTCTTATGGTTACTATATATATTTCTAATACTGTTTGAGGTACGATTAGTACTGTATGAGTTAAAGTTTCATACAGATTATCATTTTTCCTTCAAGAATAGTGGTCAATCAGCCACCGTGCTTACCAGTGACTTTTGTTGGGAAATGCTAAGCATGCGTGGTAGAAATTAATATAAGCACCACTATAAATACCTAGTTACTACGTAAGTTTCCCAATTACAGTGGTTTGGAAATTAGCACTGGATTCTCCAGTTGCATTTGGATGCGTAGCTGCTAAGGTCATCAACGGAACGGTTTATTGCATTCTGTTTCAGAAAGGGTGTCTGTCTGGTAAGAAGCTTGCTTCCCAACCACATGGTTCCTGGTTCAGTCGCACTATGAGGCACGTTGGGAAGGTGTTTTCTGCTGTAGCCACAAGATGACCAAAGCATTGATTGGATCCGAACGAAGGAACCTTCCTATATATGCATATACATACATACATACATCTCTCTCTTTCTCTCTCTCTCTCTCTCTCTCTCTATATATATATATATATATATATATATATATATATATAT
>NC_068997.1:21992865-21994148 GCF_001194135.2 Octopus bimaculoides
TTCTCCAGTTGCATTTGGATGCGTAGCTGCTAAGGTCATCAACGGAACGGTTTATTGCATTCTGTTTCAGAAAGGGTGTCTGTCTGGTAAGAAGCTTGCTTCCCAACCACATGGTTCCTGGTTCAGTCGCACTATGAGGCACGTTGGGAAGGTGTTTTCTGCTGTAGCCACAAGATGACCAAAGCATTGATTGGATCCGAACGAAGGAACCTTCCTATATATGCATATACATACATACATACACACGCACACTCACATATATATGCATACGTATATTCCTATACTGTATACATATACAAAAAATTAGAAGAATGAAATTTAGAATCAGATGTCAACACCATCTGTTCTCCTCTGGTGCACAGAGTACTCGATCTATCTCTATATAACTGTGTAGGTTATGTTGGGTCGGGGTGAGATGTGAAGGCAGGTAAGTGCGGTTATTTCAATACAAAAATCATAATAAAAATCATAATACCTATAAAATACCAAAGAAAGATGTTAAAACAGATACAGTGAGAGAGTGTTGGTTGCGTTTATGGGATTTTATGGCTGCAGATGGAGTGTATGGCGTGGAAACGTGCGGACTGGATTGGTAGTTTGGTAGACAGTGATAGATATGTGCGGTTGGTAATATAGTAATATAAGTTTGGTGTGGGTGGAGCGAATTGTTTGCGTTACATCGGGTGAGACGGAGAATTGGGGAATCTGTGGGGGCTACAGTGCGGCTGGTGGAGTGACGGTGGTGGTGGTGGTGTTGGAGAGATAAATCTAGGTGAATTGTTAAGATTTTTATAATAAAAAATCTATAAACTTCAAAAGAATCTGTCTTTTGTCTGTTTGGACATCTGCATTTATACCATATACCAGAGGAGATGGTACATGGTTAGAGAAATAAATATGTGTATGTGCATGCATTTGTATGTATATATATGTGTGTATGTGTGTGTGTATACATGAATATGTATATGTATGTATATATTATATTGTATATATGTGTTATATGAATATATGTATTATATATTCATATATATATATATATATAATATACATATATGTATGTGAATATATATATATGAATATACATATAGTATATACACATATATATAATAAAGGAGAACATATATACTAAATATATAATATAAACGGCTCTTTGGGTGAATATCTTTTACATTAACGGCGGGCCGACCAACGCCTTGTAATTGGAGTTGGTTCCCGGAAAATGAATGATTTCCGTCATATATATACATATATGTGTGTGTATATATATATATATATATATATAT
>NC_068997.1:21994788-21995439 GCF_001194135.2 Octopus bimaculoides
CTCTCTCTCTCTCTCTCTCTCTCTCTCTCTCTCTCTCTCTCTCTCTCTCTCTCTCCCTCTCTCTCTCTCTCTCGTAAACGCAAAGTGAGCCGTCCTTAACGGAGACCTTTTGTACGTTTATGCTTTTAGATTTGGAATCGAGCACTGCTTTTCTGTCGGCTAAGTGTACATAAACACCACAAACGAAGCCATTTGAAGGAGGTCTTTGTTTTCCGCATCTTATGTATATTGGAGTAAGCTGGAATTATATACGAATTTGTTAATAACAATTTGTAATGACATAAAAATTACCCCAGTTTACTTTGTAGTTTTCCAATGTCTGTAACATTTGCTAACATAATATTCTCCATACATATATATACGTTTGGTGGAGATTAGTACTGACTGTGGCATCAAAGTTTCGGCCTAAGGCTGTATTAGGTTAAAATTTGAAAGGGTTAGTTGAATTCCGTTGAATGATACTGACATTGCAATATATGTTGTGATAGCATGGATTATGGACATTTTTTCGTTGTTGATTAAACTTCGTGAAGTGCTACTGTTTAGAATTTTTTTTCATACATGTAGGACTTTACAATCAGGTGAGTACATTTATGTGTATCATCTTCAGGTCAGAGGACTTCATAAAAGCAGATAAGAAGGTGATAAGTT
>NC_068997.1:21995449-21995991 GCF_001194135.2 Octopus bimaculoides
TATATATATATATATATGTCTGTATGCATTGTGGCTATGTCTGTATGTATGTATACTTTAACGTCTTTCAATTTATCTTAGGTCTTCTAATACCCGCCATGTTGTGCTTAAATACTTATTAATTATTTAATGACGCCACCAACAAAGGCTCGGCAAGCAAATTAGTCTAGCCATTACACTTTGTTATTGCTTTAAAGATAGCTATTTTCTGTGTGCTCTCTCCGTTGGCAGAGCAAAGAGATGGTACTTGCTTTTTGATGATCGGTACGCGAATCGTGAAATATGTCAGTGCACACATCCCACATACACACTGAAACTATATATACACAACACATATACACAAACACACGCCTGTGCATATATATACAAATTTTCTTAATTACTTTCAGATCTCTCATTCTTTCTAGAGATTCAAACCCACACACATATACATACAAGCAAACTTATACACGCAATATTAAATACGTATTTACACACTCACACCCTAAATCACTCTCTCTCTCACACACACACGCACACAAACACACACACACACACACACA
>NC_068997.1:21996001-21996179 GCF_001194135.2 Octopus bimaculoides
ACACGCACACAAACACACACACACACACACACACACACACATACATACACACAGTAACTGACACGTACATGCGCATACACATATAAAATCATGCACATATATACATTCATACATACATGCATATATATGTATTTATGTGTATATATATGTATATATATATATATATATATATATATAT
>NC_068997.1:21996557-21997565 GCF_001194135.2 Octopus bimaculoides
ATCTATTGTCACTGTTTCTCACCTATATATATATACATGTATATTTAGAAACATATATATATATTGAGAGAGGGAGAGAGTGTGAGAGTGAGTTAGATAATAGACACATACATCATGCATACAGGGATATAGTTTTGTGCCTATACTCACACAGATACCCATGTATATATTTTGAGTTTAGGTACACACAGAAACAGACACATAAGTACACCTCACACAGATATATACACGCGTATTGCTAGATATATGAATTACACGTGACTATGCAAATAGGAACGTGGGTAGTAAGATTGATATGAATATTTGAAATTACGTAAATCACGTGTCTAAGAAATTTTGGTTATTATTAACCAACCCCCAACTTTATTCATGAATAACAGAACAAAAATTGAAGCAAAGCGAAACAATATACTACAGAGTATAATGACTATGATTCATACATGTAATTATTGTAGGTATTGGTTTAGGTGTTAAATAATTAGGAATATATTAGTACATGGATGAAATATGAAATTTAATTGGCTTACTCTAAGTTTTGATAACAAAAAATATAAAAAACGCGTGTTAATGTCAATTAGTGTGAAAATATACACCTCGTCATGAACAGGCTCTATTAAGGTACATATAACTGTGTGGTCTATCTGCTAAAAATATCAAGTTATTTATTCTCAGTTGGTATCTTACTCTCTTTGAACAGAAAATAGATATTTGGTTATTTAGAGAAAAACAGACGACATGGTCATGTATGGATTTAATAGATCACAATGTCGTAACGTTTTTAGCGGAATTAGGGACAAATATCAACAGCTAGTTGTCTATAAATGCAGTATTATAGAACACTACGTTTCAATTTGAAGTCGTTTAGAATACGTTAAAACTTTCTGTGTGTGCATGTATATATATTTAATTCTATCTATCTATCTATCTATCTATCTATCTATCTATCTATCTATATATTTATTTATACACACACACACACACACACACACATATATATATATATGTATA
>NC_068997.1:21997979-21998984 GCF_001194135.2 Octopus bimaculoides
AATGCTCTGAAATGAACAGATCGATAATTTTCAGAAATAGAGTAAATATAGAATTATGAAGAATATTATAATATTCATGTTACAACTGCACTCGGTAACACTACGACAACCGATATAATTTTATTCGGTCAAAGATAAAATGAGAGAAATATATATAAAATGCTAAAGAGTATATAGGCGCAGGAGTGGCTGTGTGGTAAGTAGCTTGCTTACCAACCACATGGTTCCGGGTTCAGTCCCACTGCGTGGCACCTTGGGCAAGTGTCTTCTACTATAGCTTCGGGCTGACCAAGTCTTGTGAGTGGATTTGTTAGAGGGAAACTGAAAGAAGCCCGTCGTAAAAATGTATATATGTTTGTGTGTCTGTGTTTGTTCCCCCCAACATCGCTTGACAACAGATGGTGGTGTGTTTACGTCCTTGTAACTTAGCGGTTCGGCTAAAGTGACCGATAGAATAAGTACTAGGCTTCCAAAGAATAAGTCCTGGGGTCGATTTGCTCGAGTAAAGGCGGTGCTCTAGCATGGCCGCATTCAAATGACTGAAACAAGTAAAAGAGTAAAACAGTAAAGAGTGTATGCTCTTGTATACTTACTTATTGACATAACTCTATGCAACCATATACACAGATACATGGTATGTATGCTTGTACGAACGTACGTATGTTTCTATGAATATATAACGAAACAAATATACCGAAATAATCAAAGCAATATTAAAATTGCACAAGCAAATTTTTTTACATATTCATTAAAGGAACCTCACCTTCTTGTCCCCTTCTCCCTCCCTACATCTCCATTTGTTTTTAACACACACAGCCTACATGTACGCGCACACACATACACGTGTGGTTCGTTGTATATGTCTCTATACGCAAGCACAATTGCTTACTGTGTGTTCGTGTGTGCATGGTGCAGTTGCTTATTATGTGTTCGTGTGTGCGTTGTGCTTGTGCATATATATATATATGTGTGTGTGTGTGTGTGTGTGTGTGTGTGTGTGTGTGT
>NC_068997.1:21999827-22001319 GCF_001194135.2 Octopus bimaculoides
TATATATATACTCACACATATAAATATATACAGATATAGATAGATAGATAGATAGATAGATAGATAGATAGACAGACACACACATAAACACACACACACATAAACACACACACACACACACACATATATATTTATATACACCCACGTACAACATATATCACGTATATATGTGTCTGTGCGTGCACACAAATTCAGAATATTCCTCCGTTCATTGAGGAAGAGTTCAAATGATATGAATCATATATTAATTAATGGTATATATCTGAAATATTACGGAGAATTGGAATAAAATCGTCTAACGTCTCAGTAAACATTCCGCTTTGCCAAACAACTTGCTAGAAATAGATGTCAAATGATACATTTGCGACTCAGTAACTGAATGACTTTTAATGCAGTCTAGATTTATATATGCTACGGCCATAATGCTTTTGATCTTAGCTCTGCTTGATTGCAGCTTCAATCCATCTAGACAACAACAACAACAACAGCAAAATCAACAACAACAACAACAACAACAACAACGGCAACAAAATCAAAAACAAAATCAGTAGCAATGAAAAATAATAACAAACCTACTAAGATAACAATAATAATGACAACAAGAACAAAGCATGCGAGTCCTGTGCGTTTAAGTTTACGAAATATCGTTTAATATATCTTGTCATTTATCGTTTATTGTTTGAATCATTGGACAGCGGCCATGCTGGGGCACTGCCTTGAAGAATATTAGTCGAATGAATCGACTCCATTAACTAATATTTGTTTTAGAACTGGTACTCACCAAATTGCTGCTTTTTTTTTTAATATCGAACCTCTAATTTGCAGGGATGTAAACAACCCAACACCGGTTGTCAATCGGTGGTGGGGACAAACATAGTTACATGCAGACACACTATTCAATATATATATACACACGCACACACGCACACACGCATGCACACGCGCGCACACACGCACGCACACACACGCACGCACACACAACACACACAACACACACACACACATACATATATTAGTAGGACTGTGTATATGTGTATACTTATGTATACCTATACGACAGGCTTCTTTCAGTTTTCCTCTGCCACATCTACTCACAAGATTTTGGTGGCCAGGGGTGGTTATACGAAATACCTGCTCAAGGTACCACGTAGTGGAATTGAGCCACTTTCCATGTGGCTGAGAAGCAAAATTCTTACACAACAGCCACGCATAAAATACGTAGATACATAAATACATACATATTTGCATATGTGCATATTGTTTGCATTCATGCAAGCACATATTCATATTTGAACAATGACATGCATAAACATAAGCAAAGAGAACAGTGTAAATATATGCACATAGACACACCTCTGTCTCTTCCTATCGAGTATTCTATTTCTCTTGTGTACGAGTGTGCGCTTGTACATATTTATACACAAATACTTGCACACCTCTCTTGTAAATTATATATATATATATATATATATGTATATATATATATATATAT
>NC_068997.1:22002462-22007633 GCF_001194135.2 Octopus bimaculoides
TATATGAATGTGTATGCGCCCCCATTGCCCATATATACATACCTGCAAGCACAACTACACAATGTGAGTTTGCAAGTATGTATTCACAGACGGGGTGACGTATTTATAGAATCACTGATATACACAATGATAATGATTGGGATAAATAGACAGAAAAAGAGAAAGCGAGTGAGAGAGGGAGTGTGTGAGAGAGAAAGAAACAAAGCCAGAGATAGAGAGAGTGAAAGAGAGAGGAGGAAAACGAAGGACAATGATAGTGAGTCAGGTTATAGTTGTAGTAATGCGTGTGTACACCTACGGATTATTCCGATCATCGAACCAAAACGCTTGTATTTTTATTCTTTGTTTACATTCTTTAGCGTGAGTTCTTGTTATTGTACCATACTGTGGTATAACAGATATTCCAAGAATTTTATAGTATTTCATTGTATATGTTTGATATCTTATAAAAGTTGTCTGTGATTACAACCAAGTACTAAGTAGTCTAGGCAACACGTTGATATCTTTGGTGTAATACTAAAACTAACACGTTCAACGTTATATTGATCTTCGGCTTTGGCATTGCCAGTATTGGAAGAATTATATAAATAAATAAAAAAAATTGATACAAAATAATATGTTTACTAAAAAATTTGTTTTTATGAAATTATTATATGTAGGAACAGGAGGTAGCGAGCCGGCAGAATTGTTAGCACGCTGGACGAAATACTTAGCGGTTTTTCACACGTCACTACGTTCTGTGTTCAAATTCCGCCGAGATCGACTTTACCTCGCATAAATTAAGCACCAGTTGAATACTGGGGTCCATGTAATCGACTATCCCCTCCTCCAAGCTTCAGGCCTTGTGCCTATAATATAAAGGATTATAAGTAGACATAGAGACACCGACTACCACTCCGCTTACACATGCACGCACACACACACGTGCGTGTGCGTGTGCATTTATATGTGTGTATGTAAATGTAGGAGGGGGTGCTGATTTTAAGGGTGTCGCAAAAGTTCTTTTGCAAGACCTAAAAACCTGAAGGACCGCTGTAATTAGTGTGTAAATTTGTGTATATTGGATAAAATCATTATTAACCGATCCCCGTGTGTTTTCTTTTGCCCAAAAGCCAGGAACATTATATATGTATATGTATATGCATATATATACATGCATTCATACCTACATATACATGCATGTCATGCCAACATGTGTGCACATATACACACACACACACACACACACACACACACACACACACACACACACATATATATATATATATATATATATATATATATATATATACATACTCAGTCTCTCGCTCTCAGTCTCACTTTCTCGCTCTCAGTCTCTCTCTCTCGCTCTCAGTCTCTCTCTCTCGCTCAAGCCATATATATGTGTGCGTGTAATACGGTTATACTAGGGTGAATCGTTAATTAGTCGCAAAATTTTTCCTTTCCGACAGTCAAATTGCATGCGCATCACCGCGTTTCAAGTTTGAACTCGAAAATATCGAATCAATTATTATTACCTGAATCGCGGCCATATCGGTTAAGGTTGATCTCACAGGGAGATCCATAATTAATTTGCATATTATTCACCACTTCATCAATAATCACTTGTCTGATCATTTAAACCTTCTATGTGAGTGTTTGTGTGCGTTTTTTTATGTGTACAGGTGTCTATGTTCTCATGAACGAGTGATTGTGAAATTCCCATTGCAATCACGTGGCCCGGGTTCAGTCTCACCGCGTGATTACTCACGCAACTGTCTTGTGTTAACAATATGTTGATGAATAAAATTGTGTAAACGGAGGCTCTGAAAAGCCGACGGATTGATTATGGCTGCATCCAAAACGTTCAGGTGACACATTAGTCGTCCTGTTTCTACTCAAGGACCGCTGAAGTCCCATGTATAAGTATCTTGTGAAATAATCAGATACTTAGAAAATTATTGAAGGTGTATTTAATTCAGTGGTACTTAAAGCCAAAATCATTAGCGTCGAAACATACAGATGATCATGAAGTTGACAAAAAGTGTGTATACTTATGCGTAGACGTATATATGCGCCTGAGTGTCTTTTATGTATAATGTTTTGCATAGGGAAAGACAAAGAATGTGATTAACGCGCGGGTGGGAAAGATAGATAGTGGAGTGGATAAATTCATAGAATGTTATCTCATGGATATATCAATATATAGAGAAATAGAGAACCAATTATTTGTCTCATTATACAATAAATAAAACTGCTTAAGTTAATAAGAAAAAAATTGTACTTTCTTATGATCGGCAGCTATTATTTTATTCATCAAATTATTAGTTAGTAAACTATTACGGATGTAATAGCTGGCTATCGAACTATCGGAATAGCTACCTCATGAAAAAAGAAAACAGGCAAGGAATTTAGTGGTTGTTTCCTTCTTTAAAAGAATTTTTGTGCCCGAAATATGAAATTTTCACATTTTTGATTCCTTAGTGTGTGTTCATTCTTGAAAATTATTACTGTCCCTTTTTTCCTTCTCCATCAGGGAGTGATATCTATTTTGAAAATCCACCGATCAACTGCTACTGCTCGCACGAGTGAAATACCTATTTAGTAGTTTATTTACTAACTTATTAGTAAATAGAATATTGGCTGTTGATGATCGGGAAAGCCCGAAAAAATTGTTTCTAAAAATCAAGTATAAACAGGAGCTTTTTATTGTGGTCTTTTGGTGTAGAGAATCAACATGTGGGAAATTACTCCGAATATCTTCCTTCAAATTTGAAAAGACAGACATAAAAAATTTTCTGAGGTGAATAGAAACAAATATTTCGAGACAGAAACTACGAATTTATGACTGAAGTGTCAAATAATTCATATTATCTGTCACATCACCCGTCTGCAATGTATCTACATAAACAGATATGAGGCCATACACAGTTACATACGCATAAATAAACACATACAGAACAGACATACATGAAAATGTGCATCCAGCATACATGTTTTCGTACATGTTTGTCTGTGTGTAGGTATATTTATATATACGGCGTGTAAATATATATATATGTGTGTGTGTGTGCCTGTATATATATATATATATATATATATATATATATATATATATATATATATATATATATATATATAAATGCATGTAAGCATACATGCACGCACAACACTTTCACACATACACGTTTTGCATATGTACGTTTAATTTGAATCAATGCCATACATGTCTTAGTTTCTAAAGCTTTAAATTTCCAAATTTTGGAAACGGTGTTGTGTTTCTGATATTTTTCTTTTATGTCCATTAAATTGAAGATGATTTAAGGTTTCATCAAACAGGTGCGTATAAATGACTGCTTCACCTGAAATAAAGAAACGTTCTAATGGAATTACTTTGGAGGCGATTCCCTGCATGTCCAGAATCCAGTAAAAGAACAATGTATGTATGTATGTATGTATATATGTATGTAGGTATTTATGTATGTTTGTTTGTATGTATGTATGAATGGATGGATGGATGGAAAGATGTTTGTATATATGTTTCTATGTATGGATAAATGTGTGTATGGATAGATCTATGTATGTAACATGTATATAAGTATGTATCGATAGATGTTTGTATGGATATATGTATGTATGAAAAACACGCAGAAAAAATTCTTATCGAAATATATAGATTCATAAAGTCGCGTATATTCCACAGAAATCTTCTCTAACAGACTCGGTTATAATTTCAGGAGTATATAAATCTTAAAAATTCAGGAGGTATGAGATGTGGATGCATTCATCTAACCACTTGACATCCTTAAGATTACGGCCCTAGAGTAGGTAAAATAAGCTTGGTATGGTCAGAAAAAGTGGAGGTATATTGATTCAATTCAATTAAGGTGCGTGATCTAAGTTCAGAGTACTCATCACCTTTAATTATAACAGAAAACCGCAATGGATATAAAAATGAAGTAAAGTAGTTATGATAATTATAAATAAATAACTTTGAAAAGTATATAAGAGTATATATGAAAATTAGTATAAATGAATTAAATACGGAATGGACAGCTGGAGATATAAGAATAAACAAAGAAATATCACAAAGAGCAGTTATTTTAAAATACATTTAAAAAGTCAAAAGAACACACATAAAACTTGTAAACGTTCATTGTTATCGCATTTTCTAAACACAACTCGAAATATGTTCTAGACAAATACACATACCTACATACGTTATGTGCCTTCCTACGTATGTATGTATGTATGTATGTATGTATGTATTGTATGTATGTATTGTAGTAATAATATGAAAACGGTGATAAGTTAAAATATGCAAATATAAGGAAATAGTAGTCATGTGAAGACTCGAGACATACTTAATTTATTAGAAGATGAAAATTTACTATTCAGCCTTCGACTCAAGTGGCACTGATATAGCAGAGAACACACAACTATATGTATGTATGTATGTATGTATGTATGTATGTATATAGGTAGGTAGGTAGGTAGGTAGAAAGTAGTTTTATATCCGCGTGTATTAACATTAACACACACACAGAGAAACACACACATGCATACACATGTATACGTACGTATGTATATATTTATGTATGCGTTTACGGTGTGAGTGCATGCGCGGGTGCATGTGGAGTCTGTTTCCTTGAAGAGTCGGAAAGCATTGAAAGCCAATCTGTACCCTCCGTAACTTGATTGGTCGACTGCAGTCGATACATGAAACGTTATACCAATCATTGATCAATCCAATGTAAACGATTCAGGGAACAATACACACAAATGCATACACACGCACACGCACATGCACACACTCGCGCGCACACGCACATACATATACAAGCACAAGCATACACAAATGGGAGTTTATTCATACATGTCTCTATATATACATACCTACAGCACACGCAGACAAGTAAGCAGACACATGTACAAACAATTATGCATAAAAGCACAATTTGTGCACGATTGTAGAATTACCTCCAAAGAATATCAAATATTCTTTTCCTGATTGGTCCGTTACTTTTCGAGAATACTTCATTTTTGACATTATCTCTCCTTTCTATATGAAACTGGCCTTGGTAGTGTAATTTTTAAAAGACATTTTTTTTTAAAATCAAGTATTGTGTGAAGGTATATTTGATACACCTACCTTTGTCCATACGTAAGTCTGCACACGTACCCCCCCCCCC
>NC_068997.1:22009042-22011315 GCF_001194135.2 Octopus bimaculoides
TATATATATACACACATACAGATATATTTATTTAATTTTCTTTTCTACTCTAGGCACAAGGCCCGAAATTTGGGGGGAGGGGCCAGTCGATTAGATCGACTGCAGGACGCAACTGGTACTTAATTTATCGACCTCGAACGGATGAAAGGCCAAGTCGACCTTGGTAGAATATATATATATATATAATATTATAATACAGCTTATATATACACACACATATACACACACACACACACACACACACACACATATATATATATATATATATATATAGATAGATAGATGTAGATATATAGACATCTACATTTATATTTGTATTATCTCAAATATCTTTGTTATGTCTCACTTAAGTATCTAATGGTTACTTTTAGCATTTATTGTCATTATTGTTGTTACTAATACAATAGATATTCTTGTTACATGATATCGACGTTACCGTTTTGGAAACAAGACGTCTGACATAACAAAAATGATATCAGCATAGTTTCTGATATAATAACTTAACACTACACCGTGATATCTCCATCAAATATCCCTTAAGAAATATATATTATATGTTTCAGTGATATTACTGTATATATCTATACTGTGATAAAAAAATAAAACCTTCTGTGCTATATATGTGTAAATATATTTGTATGTTTTCATGTGCGTGTGTGTGTATGCACTTCTTGGTATGTGTGTGCATGTGTGTGTGTGTGTCTGAGTGTGTCTCTGTGGGCGTTTGTCTGTGTATGTGTGTCTCTGTGTGCGTCTGCCTGTGTATGTGTGTCTCTGTGTGCGCGTTTGTGCGAGAGTGTCCTTAATGTGAACACAAGTTTTGAGAGAAACAGACGTATCAAAGAATACCAAAACACAAAACTTTAAATAAATATTGTTGTCAATACACTTATCCATACATACATGGAAACGTGAAAAATAGAACTCGAGCTATAAGTATACGTATATTTTATTTAATATTTAGCAACCGTAAGGCGGTGAACTGGCAGGAGCGTTAACACACCGGGCGAAACGCTTAGCGGTATTTCGTCTGTCTTTACCTTCAGTGTTAAAATTCCGCCGAAGTGGACTTTGCCTTACATTCTTTCGGGGTCGATAAATTAAGTACCAGTCAGTTGCGTATTAGGATCGATCTAATCGACTGGCTCCTCTCCCAAAACTTCGAATCTTGTGCCTAGAGTAGAAAAGTATATTTAGCAACCGTAACAGTGTGAGTCAAGATCCGAGGGCTTCGTGCGTTACCGTTTAATACGAATCAACGCAAGAAACTCTTGGATCTTAAGTAGCTCTGTTACCTCTACTACATATTAATAAAGGTATACATATATATGAATTATATATATATATATATATATATATATGTGTGTGTGTGTATGTGTTTGTGTGTGTGTGTATGTGTGTGTGTGTGTGTGTGTGTGTGTGTGTATGTATGTATATATAGGGTTTATGTGATCAAGTGGTCCTGGTTCAATTTGGACTTGACTCTAACTATGGCAGCTTTTATAAAATTTTTGGTGTTATGGGCATGTTCATTGACCTCTCTCTCTCAACAACGCTCCACATGTAATAGTCCAATACCAATCTTGCCAGTACCAATCTTGGGTCAGGCATTTATGCCTCAAATCCGTATTATTCTGTAAGTATATCCATCTGGAATCAAAGAGGAAGAATATTATACCACTGATAATCCTCGAAATTATAATTCGCAACTGCGGCTTTTTCGAACTGCATCTATTTCAAACTGCAGTCTCGAAATTCACCGATCTCTGCTGACAGTTTAAAATCATAGCCTCCATTAATCCTTTTAAATTTTAAACATCGTGTCTCTGAACAATAGTAACTCAGCTGACTGAAGAGTGTATTTGAATATATCATCGCTACTTTTCTACATGTATTGTAGTTACGATCAATCAACGTAGATGCATATCACGGATTCAACTGATTAGACAAGGCCGATTTCAAATGACGCCCAAATAAATAGAGTCTTTAAATGCGTTACTCATTCATGTGCTTAATATATTATCTACGCAATAGGACATACAAAGCACAGTCATATATATATATAAATAAATACAGAGACACAGACACATATATGTATATACATGTATATATCTGTAATATGCTAAATATACGCATATCTAACATAGATATATGCAGATATCATGTATATATATATATATATATATATATATATGATGGAGAAAATGTATAAACGGATGATGAGTAAAGCACTAACACATGTATAAGTATATATATATATATATATATATATA
>NC_068997.1:22011429-22015735 GCF_001194135.2 Octopus bimaculoides
ATATATATGTTCGTATCACTCAGGGAGGCCGTTTTATACACGTCTGTTCACAATAAACGAAGTTATGTTACGTTCACAAACAGTGTGGTCAATTTGGTTACCGTATAGGGTGACCAAACGCCATCTATATTACTGATGTTTATGTTATGGGTCTAAAATTTAATATAGTTTATGTTAATGCATTATTATGACCCGTAATTTAGGGGTTAAGCAAAAAAAATATTTATAAAATAAGTACAAAGTAACAAAACACTGAGTCTGTATTGGAAACCTTTGAAAGCGGTGTCCTACTGAAGTTAATGAAACCATTAAATGATAAAAATATACACATCTATGTATATTTGCATATATGCATATATGTGTATGTATATATGTATATGTATATGTGTGTGTATGTATCCATTTACAGACATAGCTACACATACACACACACACACACACACACACACAGACACACACACATATATATATATATGGAGAGAGAGAAAGAATTAGCGAGAAAGAAGAGGAGAATGATAGAGAGAAAGAAAGAGAGATACAGATAGACACACAGACAGAGTGTTATTGGATGAGACAGACCGAAAAGAGTGATGGAAGTTTCAAAGAGAGAAATTATATGAAATTTATAAGTAGGTGCGTGAAATCAAAATTATTAGTTATACATTTTTTATTGTGATGATACATAATAATATTAATAAGTCCCTGATAATATGAACTTTATGTGAACTGAAATATTATCAAAGCTGGGCTATTATCAAATAATATTTCCAAATAAATATATTATCTGTATATTTGATATAATTGTTGCATAGAGATATCTTAGAATATCATTTTTATAACCATAGATAATATATAAACAAATTGTATTAAGTTATTATATTATATTTATGATCTTTAATTTTATTTTATGCGTCTTCGGTTGGTTGCTGTAACTTTCATTGTTATTTAGCCCAAGGTCAGACTGGATCGAGTTGATTGTACAATGAGAATTTTTTCGGGCGTGTTTATTATCCCTTCTTTTATTTTGACAGAGTTATGTGTAGATGGCTATTCCATTCAGTGTTATAGGGGTTGCAGGATGAGGGTTATCGGAGTTTTGAAGTGATAACGCAAAGTCCCCTACTATTTTTCAATACATTCAAGCAGCTTCCCTGGGTGGTTCTACATACTAGAAATAGCAGCGAAACCACATTCAAGTCGTCTGAGAAAGATAATGTATTGGGTAATTGGCTCTGTCTTCTCTACACATGCATGGAATAACTATAACCGTAATTCTACTCCATCTGAGTTGACTTAGGGTTAAACGACGCAAACAATAGGAGCGAATGGAAAGCCACTCTACAGTTGTTCCACAAGGAATACCACACAATTCTTCGTTGCATTAGACGATACTGCCTTAAATAATATGAATACATTGGATTAGGGTGACGTGGTACCAGAATTGTAAGCACCTCAGACAAAATTATTAACGTTACTTCTTCCGGCCGTATGTATTCTGAGTTCAAATCCCGCAGAAATGAACTTTACCTTTCATCCCTTCGGGCTCGATGAAATAAAATGTCACTTAAGCATTGGAATCGATGTAATCGACTTGCTCGCTCCCCTCAGGATTGCTGACCTTAATCTCTGTAACGGGCCGGCGTCCCGTTCAGGGGTAATGTGATTTCGGTCAATTTTACGCTTTGGGTAGCGAGTAACCGGCCTTATGGCCCATGGAGCAAGAAAAAACAAAACAAAAGCAAAATAAGACAATGTATAGCTTGATATATGATGCCTGAAAATAATCAGACAGCATGTCACGGCTGGAATCGTTCTCAGCTGACACCGCTCAGTCAGAACTTGTTCGTAATTAAACCACAATAGTAATTAATTATTGCTTCTGATTTAGCTTATAATAATAATTCCTTCTCGAGCCATGCCAGTCTCATGAAGGTCAGTTTCCTGGTTTCAATGGCGTATGTGTTCTCCACCTGGACGGGACGCCGGTCCGTCGCAGGATTGCTTATTTTTGCCAGCTGAGTGGACTGGAGCAACGTGAAATGCCTTTTTTTATTCAAAATCACAACACATCGCTAAGTCCAGGAATCGAAACCACTAAGCCACACGCCTCCACTATTCTAATTTAGCTACCAAACCAATAATACCTCGGGTGAAGGAATGGTCGATGTAATCGACCCCAGTAAATAAATAAGTACTCCGTTTTATCGTCTCCGAAACGATGAATGGAAAATTTGGCTATCACTAACTCATGGAGAAGGAAAAGTACAAGATATTGGATTATTGTATTATTCAGTAAAATCATTTTTTGTTCAAAACATTTAATTTCTGCTTAATTTTGCTCGTCAAATCCGTGCCATTTTCCGTAATAATCGTACCGGCATTTTCATTTTCTGTAGAGTAGTGATAGGCATTAAATAAATACGTTGATGAGCCATTTCAATCGACTCACAAGTGTAAGAGTTTATTCATATTCACCAATCCTTCAGTAATTAAATATTGGCAGTCGATAACAGGGAAGTATATATAAATACATAAATGTGTATATGAGTATGACTAAATGAACGTGTGTGTATGTGTGTGCAAATTATGAAATTTAATTAAAGCACGAGCACTCTAATATAAACATCACTGATTTATTAGATAACACATAAGTAAGGATAATTGATGAGTAATTAGTAATAAATCTGATATATTTATATTGTGTATAAGTGACATAATGAGAGTATATACATTTAAAATATAATAGACTAAGTAAATAATAGAGAAGATACACACACACACACACACACACAGAGACACACACACGCACACACAGACACACAGACACACACACACACACACACACACACACACACACACACACACACACACACACACACACACACACACACACACACACACACACACACACACACACACACACACATATATATATATATTAGTAGATAATACAAAGTATAGATGTTTCAAGTATACAAAAACATGCAGCTGCTAAAGAATGTTATAAACGGCAACAATAATGATAATATATTTTCTATATTTTATATATGTGTATGTATACATACACATATATACACATACACACACACATAGACACATACGCGCACTCACACACACACACACACATTTATGTACATTGATATGTATATGTATACTAAATGTACTAGAAAAAGATAGATAGCAATTTCGGCCTTACGGCTTCCTCGCCGTCATCAGTGAGCAGCTTTCTCCTTGCAGAAGTTAAAAAATTGTTGAGTAATCCTTTACTTTAATGTTAAGTTCTTATATCCTCACGTAAAAGTCAAGCATTAATATGTGTGTGTATGTGTTTGTGTGCGTGCATTTGTGTTTAAATTTATACATATATTTAAGAGCGGTGTTTGTTGTATAGGTCTAAGTGAGGCAAAAGTGGATACCAGAGTTTCTAGTTTTAGTGTTTAGTTTACACGATTTTTTAAAATTTAATATCAATAACAAATACGTACACTGGTGCTATTTTACTTTAGTTATAATTACTTTAGTGTGAACACCTGGGTGATGATGGCGCTAAATGCTGTACTGAGACTACGAATGCATGACTCGACGTCTCGTCAAGCGGTGAAGTAGATTCGTAGGAGTTCTGGACACTTCCAATGCAACACCACAGTGGCCCGGGAGTCAACTACCGATATAAACAGCAAAACTCCCACACAACAACACGAAATTGGTTGCATTAGACTTTGTAACTCTGAGCCAGATGTTTCTACTATTCTCAGAGCTTATTTTGCTGCACCACTCGTCCTCTCTTATGCGGCAGATATAATGACTTGCATTCTTAGCGACTCCAAACAACTTTCTGGCATAATCTATTGATCCCTTTGCACCTATTCAAACACACAGAAGCAATGAGAGGAGATTTAACAAATTAACAAGAGGCAGTCATTGAGAACAGGGAGCATGCTATAGCTATTAATAAGATCCCGAATGGCGATGCAAGGATTTTGTCAAATCTAACTGGTTGATTGGTCGAAGGAAAATTTAATCAAACAATTGATTAGCTAATTGATTAAATGTTAACTAATTCACAAGTAATAAGAATAAAACAAGTGACATATAGCCAGAGCGTGTAAGTATTATTAGAATTACGATCCTCCCGAGATACCACGAAATCAAATTTTAATATAAATCCGTCATTTTCATGGGGAACACTTAATAAGAGAGTATAAATATGATAATTGCATCCTATTTCATTTGAAAGATTTCGTTTTAATCTATTATATGTAACGAATTAAGTAACAAGAGTCGGGTCCTTACTTGTATATATGTG
>NC_068997.1:22016081-22016634 GCF_001194135.2 Octopus bimaculoides
ATATATATATATATATATATATATATATATATATATATATATATAGAGAGAGAGAGAGAGAGAGAGAGAGAGGCAGAGAGACAGAGACATATGTTAATTAGATTCTTTAATTCATAGGTTTAGCAATCCTTAGCAATCGCAGCTAAGGCAAATTTGGGATTTCAGATCAGAGCAGTTCAATGCCAACGGTATATATAAATATGATATTAATATAATAATAAATGATATATTATTGAAATATTATATGAGTTATAAATAATGTCATAGACAAATAAGTTAACTGATATAGGATATGATACGATAGAATATAAAGAGACTTGATAAATAGACTGAAAGAAATGGTGGTAGGTAGTAGTAAAGCATATCGAAGGTATTCGCTCGTAGTTGAAACGATGATGAACAATGGTCAATCTGTTGCTATGGTAGCATTCTACTTATGATGTACACTTATCTACACACCACACACAACAACGCATGTACATACACACGTATACATATACATTTTGCATATATTTACACAAACACATATACACATATGTATATATATATATAT
>NC_068997.1:22017265-22019082 GCF_001194135.2 Octopus bimaculoides
ATATTTCTTTTATTTTTCAAAATTAAGATAAACAAAGTTCTTTGTTAATCTAAAATATACTCTCCTTCATTTTCTAAAATGCTTTTCCATCTACCTGCTAGACTTGCATGTCTCTCTTCTAAAATTCAATTGTTCGTGACGAAAAGTACTCCTCCAGTGCTGCTCTGACCTAGTCTACAGAATTCATATTTTTCCCGTCCAAATGATTTTGAAGACTGGGATAAATGATAATCAGATGGGGCAATGCCCGTCGAATATGATGGGTGGGGCATCGTTTCCCATTCAAACTGCTCCAGCCTTTGGTGTGTCATCCTCGCTGTATGTGGCGAGCATTATCCTCATGGAAGAACATCTTTCGTCTTCAAACTAAAGATGGTCGTTTTTCATTTACTGCTGACTTCACTGACTTGTTGTGTTGAATGACCAAATTCAAGCATCACTGCTAGTTCCTCAACAATTATAATGGGATTTCTGTTGCACCAGGGTTTGTAGATCTTCCAGGACGAGGCTTGTCGTCTAGGCTGTAGTTTCTGGAACCACCGTTGACCTTGACTTGCCCTTATTGTCCGATCCCGATATATTGCATTCATATTCTAGCACATTCCGTAGTGTTGTTACCTTTATTGAACTCATACAGCAAAATATGTCGAATATGCTCCTTTGCCACTTCCGTTATAGCTGTGAAATTATAACTGTTAAAATGGAATTGCACTCTTCAAAACTTGCACTAAGAATAAAGATAAGGTAGCATTACTATCAGCTTTTATTGTAAATTGATGTAGGTAATATATTCTGTGCCCCTCCGACTTTTAGTTCATGCAATTGAAAAAAAAAAATAAAACGCGGTATTCATGGGATGTCCCAATAGTATGTATGTGTATATATATATATATATATATATATATATATATATATATATATATATAAACGTATATACATACATATATATGTGCGTGCGTACGTAGCTGTGTGTATGTATGTGTGCAAGTGTTTGTGTGTGTATGTGTATGTCTCTTTAGGAAACAGACGTATGTCTTGTACAGCAAGTTATAATACCTCTGTATAAACAAAAATGATTTAAGTCGTACACCAGACCAATCATAAAGCAGAGTCTTACATTTACAGTTATATCATCTGCTACCTTGAACCTGTGGCCTATTTACCTTAAATAATACTAACATTTATACTTACTCAACAACCACATACTAGTACTCTTTTTGCCTTTTAAATAAAAGAAGTTACGGCTGTCGTTAAAATAATTATGAAGAAAAGTAGACTTATTTTTTGTTTTGAAATCATTCTGTATTCGCCTTTTGTTTTGAAGCCATTCTGTCTTCCTTCTGTCTTCAATTCTAACGTCGCTGTTTTTTTATTTATTTTTTTTTATTCGACATATATACGAACATACATAATCAAATATACACACCTTTAGTCATGCATATGCATTTCTGTCTGTCTGTCTATGTCTACTTCACTCTACATATTCTTATATTATTTTATTCTTCTATTTCTTACAGTCATTTGACTGCAGCCATACTGGAGCACCGCCTTGAAGGATTTCAATCAAACAAATCGACACCAAGACTTATTTTTGTAAAGTTTATTACTTATCCTATTGTTTTTTTTATTTTTGCAGACGCGCTAAATTACAGAGACGTAAACACACCAACATCGGTTTTGAAGCGGTGATGAGAGACAAGCACAGATACAAAGTCACACACACATAGGTGTATACTTACATACATACATACATATATATATATGTGTATGTGTGTGTGTGTGTGTGTGTGTGTGTGTGTATACATATATACATATAT
>NC_068997.1:22023474-22026538 GCF_001194135.2 Octopus bimaculoides
TGTGTGTATGCATGTATTTATATATGTATGTATGTGTGTGTGTGTACATATGTATGTGTGTATGCATGTATTTATATATGTATGTATGTATATTAATGAAGCAGTATACTGTTATAAGATCCTTATAGTTTCATGCATTGGAGATGTTGTCTCGGCATGTATGTTAACACCCTTTGGTCTGCAAGCAATTTTCAGCTGACAGAAGGTAACCTTTATCTCCAATGCATGAAACTCTAAGTTGCTCGTAACTTCACACTGTATACATTAAACAATATTTCAATATTTGTCTCTCACTGGATAGATTTTTTTTAGTTTTTTGTTGGTGTTTCCTCAACGGAAAGGTACACTTTAAACTCTATGTTTGACAATCGGTGTTGATTTGTTAATATCCCTCGCTCGCAGCGGCTCGGCAATATGTACTAATCTCAACTTTTTCAGCTATACACTCTAGGGCGTTGCCCAAGCACCGCCGCTCTCCATTGTTTGAAACAGGTAAAAAAGTAAATGGATAAATGAATTGCCTTGCTATTGAATACATATATATCACCGCAAGGAATAATGGAAGAAACATACCTATGAAGATTTCTGACAAGTGCAAACATAAAAGGCTGGGTATAGTTGTTAGGACACAAAGGAAGGATGATGTACAGTCAAAGAAATTATTTGATTTACAAATGTGAATATTTCTTCCAAAACTGTGAGAAAATAATGTTTATGACCAACTGCTTCGAAAACAATAATTATACCTACTTGTTTATAAGTTCATATGTTTAAATAATTTATGGGTGTCCTCGGGTATGTAAGGAAATGTTGAAGTGAGATTCCCGAAAACATACGATGGATTTGCTGGCTAATAAAGAAACAAGTTGTGAAAAAGTTTTCAAATGCAATCTGTAACAGAAACAATAGAGTTTTTTCTTTTCTAAATCTCTCAGAGAGATTTATGCAGTAGTGATACGATGAAGTAGTTGTATGCTGTCAACTTAATGTGGCAGTCCCATGAAGGGAATAATACTGCTGTTGGTTAGACCTAGGAAGCTGCACTGCTTCCTGTCGGCCTTGACACATAAGGACACAGGAAATGTGTCAAGGCCGACAGGAGGCAGTGCAGCTTCCTAGGTCTAAACAACAGTAGTATTATTCCCTTCAGGGGACTGCCACATTAAGTTGACAGCATACAACTACTTCAGAAACAATAGAGTTTTTTTCTTTTCTAAATATCAGCGATTCACACCAAGAATTTTTGTGTGCGTGTGTATGTGTGTATTTATATATGCATGTATGTTTGTGTGTGTGTGTGTGTTCTTTCATTCTTTTACTCTTTTCAGTCATTTGATTGCGGCCATGCATGTGTGTGCGTATCAGATAGTGTCCTTGCTTCCTAGCTAACTCACAGTCCAATGGCTAACAATGGCTACCAAGTGAAAGAATATATATATATGTATGTGTATGTGTTTGGTTGAGTTTATGTATTCATGTGTGCCTGTTGGAATCCATATCAAGTATTTGTCTTCGCCAGTCTTTTAGTCGATTTGACAATGTTGTTTCGGTAGTAAGTTTGCTTTCATGTTTTAGTCGAAATTATGGACTACTAAATTATATAAAATGTAGTCTGGTTATCTCATTCGACAGCATACAGTGTAGAAGCCGGATCAATGGGGCCATATACAAATGTTGGTCTTTCTGGATGTATTTAAGTAAAATGTGGAACGCAAAGCAGTAAGGCGAAACTCTGACTGGTGCGCATGCGATTATAAAGTCATTCCGCTTGAAGCTGGTTGACGCCGAGCAAGCCATGGATATGGCGTCTGCACATTTCCGCTTAACGAGATAACACTTTAGTTAAGTGAAAATGAAGTGTGAATCAATGTACTGCACTTCGATAACATCTATAATCACACCTTACTCACTTCGAAATACTGTGACACATTGAATAAAGTAATCCTGGATATGCTACACAGACACAAAAATGCACACATAAACGTATGCATATACACACGCACACATATAATGCTGATACACGGGGTACAAGGTTCATGGTTTCAGCATGTCACCGTGGAAAGCGAGAATCGTGTTAAACAAGGGAGACATACACAATTTAAACATGAATGGAAATGCATATCATAAATACGATTATCATGTGAGTGAATTTGGTAGACGGAAATTATACAGAAGCCCGACATGCTATTCACACACTATAGAAGGATTGGTTATCATCTGCGAACCCGGAACCTTCGTAAGCGATCTCCTTCACTAAACAGGTACATGTATGTTTGTTTGTGTACATATATATATATATATGTACACGTGTGTGTGTGTGTGTGTACACATAGCGTCAACCAGTGAAAATGAAAATAATAATAATAATATAGATCAATAAGTAAGCTTAATTAGAATCGGAAGAATATCATATCACTATTAACTATCTAGTAGGCTTTAATGATTCTTATAGGATAACTTGACATTAGTCTATTATTTAATTATCATCAAGTATTGTTTTTATCGTATCTCTGTTGTATATCTTATTCAAGAAAATCTCTAATTTCGTATACTTTACTAGTATAATTGAATCATCTAGATTACTATTTTTTCTTTCCTCCGTTTATTACTTCGTAAATGACTTATTCTTTTTTCTTTGGCAAAAAAAATATTTAAGTATATCTTCTTGTCCTGTATTAATCAAATACAGGACAAGACAAAAAAAAAACAACAAAACAAAAACAACAAAAAAAAATAAAGACACATGAAACATCTAATAAAGAAAAATAACACCTCGTATGAATATATAATTGAGGAATTATCATACAAAGTTGGAGGTATCATATTGCTTAATTGACACCATCGTTGCTGTTGTTGTTATTGTTGCAGGATATGTTGGTGATGTTGTTGTTGTGGTAAATGTTATCATCATAGTTTTTGTTGATATTTTTCATTATTTTAGTTTGGACCTTGTTGATCAGTGGTCATATTGAACAGCGCAGTTTTCTTGTCTTTCATTTTCCTTTTTAGACTTTATCCCAGTCATCATCATCATCATCCTCACTAGCACCAACGTAATCGTAAT
>NC_068997.1:22029384-22031017 GCF_001194135.2 Octopus bimaculoides
GAGAGAGAGAGAGAGAGAGAGAGAGAGAGAGAGAGAGAGAGAGTGTGTGGTATGTGCATGTGAATGTGTGTCTGTGTGCTTGAGTGAATTCAATTTAAATATAAAAGCTTGTAATGTGCTTTACAAAGCTTGTCTACAGGTATCAGCTAACATATGTTATTTTATTGTGAGATCGATAATATCACTGAATACAGACGTGGAAATTCGTGAATATCAGTGGAATATATACAAAATACCCTGAGACTATGTAGAAAAAATGTTTGTGAATTGAATTTTGTTAAATTAATGATGTTAAACTCTGATAATTTGAACATTGTGATGCATGTGTCTGGTGTACCCTTATCAGACGGGTAGTCATGATGGGTATAATGAGCTTCGTATATTTTACCCCAGTGTCACTTTGATGGCATGCACTGCTCTCTCACTCAATAATGATAATAATAATGATAATAATAATAATAATAATAATAATAATAATAATAATTATTATTATTATTATTATTATTATTATTATTATTATTATTATTATTATTATCATTGTTGTTGTTGTTATTGTTGCTGCTTATGTTGTTGCTATCATCATCACCTTCTTGACTAAGGATTGAGGTTATTCTTGGTGAAAGTCATGTATGCAGTAGGTTACTACCTGTAACCTTAGATATATATCCCCATGATTTCAATAAACCATCGAATTCTCAAAGCACTTCTGCCAATCTTCTCTGTTCCGAAGAAGGAAACTTTTTTTAGATGTTATACAAGAGAATCCATTCCAACCAAGACCATTTCATGACTCACTGACTTAATGCACCTTTCATCACAGAAGCAATTGTTTACAGAATTCATGTTCCAAATCTTCACAATCTTAGATTATATGGTGTTGTATATTTTCCACTATTCATTTGTTTTCCTTACAATCCGAGTATCAGACGGACATGTTGGATCAATCAATATGCAGATTCGATTCGATTTTTCTTGTCCGTTACTGTAAAATCTAGTTCGTTATGTTCAAACTTCTTACTCCGTTTGACTGATTGTTAGTTTATACTTTATATTTCGATACAACAGTATCCTTCGACTAATTTAAACCTTTAAATATATTGGTTACTAGTAAAGACACTAACAAAACTAGACGTCGAAATGAATGTTGGATTGAATAGCAAGTGAGCGCTGACGGGGCAGCGCAACAAAAATAAACATATGTTCTGTCCGTATATGTATCTACTGAGTTTCATAAAACGTGTCCTTCAATGATATCTACCATTAAAACGCTGCAATCATTGGCAGTGAACTTTCAAGGGACAACCATCGAAAAATACACTGTCTTGGTGTTTTAAAGTCTGATCAATGAATCATGAAACTTTCTTTGTGTAAAAAACATTTACATCAACGTTCGATTTCGGAATCGTGTTTTTTTTTTTTTAATAATTTGTATATTTATTGTTTTATATATTTTACTAAAATATATGTTATTACGATTTTTGTTTACTTTTTTATTGCCTAATTCTCCGAAAACGATGTCAAATGACACGAATATGTGTATAATGTTAAACAGAAACTTTCTGTGTTTATTGCGTTGAATATATGTATGTATGCTTGTACACATGTATGTATTTAAGTATGTCTTACTCTTTTT
>NC_068997.1:22031246-22035486 GCF_001194135.2 Octopus bimaculoides
TATATATATATATATATATATATATGTACTTACATACATATATGTGTGAGTGTTTGTGTGTGTGTTTGAGTCTCTGTGTGTGTTTAAGAATGTATGTATACGTACTTATACCTACGTAGTGACATTCTAATACACATTCCACAGACACACATGGCGCACATATAAATAATTAAAAATACATTACATCGGATTTAGTCAACTAACTTGAAATGCAGTGTGGTTTCAGCTTTTAAACATTTGTCAGAATTTCCACTTCAAAGACACAAAACCCAACAAGAACCAGCAATACAACAAACAAGTAAAAAAAATCTGTTATGTTTATTTCTAGGTGAAATAAAGTTTCCTTGATTCGGCAATTTAATTTGGTTAACAAATTTGTGTGTTATTGAAGTATGTACACCTGACATACTATCAGCTTTTGTACTTTTAGAAGTTTTTTAATTACTTCTACGTTGATTAGTCTAACTAATGCATCATTCATCTGTTTTTGAGATCGGATGTAGTTTATATAATAATCGACGCCCCCGTCTTAGTGATCGTGTGGAGGAGAAATTAAATGGGCAGCTATTTCAAACTTCAGTTCCATCATGGAGGGAAATATAATATGTTGCTTCGTTTATGTTTTTGATATTTAAAAAATTTTGCGTTTCGTTGTTTTTGTTTTCTATGATAATGTTGTTGTTTAGCGCGTCGTCGAGCAGAGCTTTATGATCGAAGGCATTCCAGGCATCATATATTTCCAGGAGGATCTGGGGCTACTTAATTTCAAGGGAGGTTTCCAATTTTTCAGACGCTTGGTTGAATGTTGACGATTTGGTTACTTTAGTGATTTGAATAACCGTCGAAAAAACTGTCTTATTGACACGACATAGGAAATCTGATATATATATATAAACATAGATACACACCCATACACACACATACATATGTATACATATACGTGTGTATGTGTGATGGCCGTGCATATATGCGCGTGCGTATGTATGTATATATCTGTATTTCTATATATATAGAATTGATTAGAATTCGGATGTCACAATTATTTGATGAATGAGGAGTAACAAAGATATATTCATGAAAATTATCCGGTAGAAAATAACTGATTCTTGTCTGCAAGAATTTTGATTTGCATAACATGAATTAAGGAATCAACGTTATGTGTTTTGGAATATACAGACAATTTAAACTGCATTTAGAAAAGGGTTTTGCGCCTGATGAGGTTGAAGTCAGTTATATACAGGCTCCGTCGTTTGGGCCACAGCAGTGTTTTCTCTTGTCTTATTTTCTAAAGTTATTATGATGGCCTCTGTCCTACTCTTCTTTTCTACACTCAATACCCCTGTTGTGTACAGCACTTCTGGCCACACGCTTATCACTATTCCCAAATTATTTTTCTCAGAACGCGGCCTTATCATATGTCTCCGTGTGGGCTTCATTTAAAAAGTTCAATAAAAACATTAATGGCACCAATTTCACTGATCCATGAGAGAACAAAGTCTTTGAACAAGTTTTAGGAAGCGAAATTCGAATTAATTCCTGAATTCAAATTTTATCTAACAGCACTCAATTTTGAATTCGTTCAGATTTTAGAAAATTAATTTTCGCTCTAAGTTCAAATTTTGTTTTCATATCTTCGGTTTGAAATTATAATTTTAAAAACATGTGGTGAAAATTTAACTCGAAATGTAACCTGATATTTTAACGTTTCATTTGCGCATAACAGCATAATCTATCAAATACTTAATGTTTCTCTTCTTTTTATTACAGATTGCTTAATATTTCATCGGAATCGTATGTGTGAAGTCGGAAGAAAATACTGCTGAAAGATCTTTCCTACTTTCTTATAAAACCATGACTATTAAAATGATTTGAAACTGTTTGTTGTTTACGATGTGTTTGTTATTTGCGATTATTTCGATTCCGAAGTCACCCTAAATGCATAGCGTTCTGAATTCAAATTACGATAAGGTCGACTTTGCCATTTATCCTTTCAGGACCTATGAGTACCAATCAAGCATTAGGATGATGTAATCGTCTAGAGCCCCTTCTTCCAATAAAAATCTCAAGGCCATGCACCAATAATAGAAAGAAAATCTCAATTATATTTTTGAGTTCCTTCCATGGTTAACAAGTTGGCTCCCACAAAATCCATTGCAGGTTGTCGTGGTACGTTAACAAGACCTATACGATCTTAACGTGGCTCGTTTCATAATTCCTTTTCTATGAGCTTAGATTACGATAGCTTAAATGTTGGATTGTGGCTCACCATAAAAACATTTCTTTCTATATTTTGCCACCTTTTAACATGTTTGCTTTTATTTTCTCATTTTCATCTTATCGGGTATCATCATTCAATTTGAGTAGACAGAAACTATAATTTCGGAAAACAGGAGGTAACAAACAAACCACAATGGGTCGTGGATAAAAGTACTCACATATAATATAGTGAAAAACATATGCTGCTTATTTCATAATTGATTAAGATACAGTATTGTGGCTTAGATACAGTATTGTGGCTGCACTTGACTATTTACATTATTTTATCACCCTGGAAAGATGAAATACAAACTTGACGGCAGTGGGATATGAACTCAGTACACGAAAATCAGGAACAAATACTGCAAGTTATTTTGACTGACACTCTAGCAAACCTGTCAATTCACTTTCTTCTTTACTGCATTGGTATATATTGATCATAAGAAGATCAATAAAGATCAACAGAAAGGTAAGTTTACCTCGATGGAATTTAAACTTAGATCCTAAATATGTAAGAACGTTTTAGCAATCCATCAATAATTAATTTACGAGATTCTTTCGTAATTTACATCCTTAACATCTCTAATTAGCAATCAAACCAGAAAACACGCTAACTATTATTAGAGCTTGCGTGTTTTGCAAAACTGTGTTTATTTCTGAATGTATAGAACGGTAATGAAAATGAGTGAGTAGGTGGAGATTTCTTTCTGCAGTAGAAAACTGATATTTTAGCTTCACAATACAAAAGAGGAGTATTGCTGTGGTAGGAGGTCACTTGACCTAAAAATGTAATTCAATATTATGGCGTAAAGGAAAGTTCATTACTTCTATATACGGTACATACCGTATATTATTTCTTTCAAATTTTGGTACGAGAACAGCAATTTCGAGGGAGTACTCAACTGGAACTTACTTCATCATCTCCAAAAGGATGAATGGCAAAGTCGACCTCGCAAAGCGTAGAGACAAACGAAATCCGGAAAGCATTTCATGCAGCTTGCTAACGATTCGGCCAGCTGGCCACTTTCATATCGTATGATATTGATATCAATTGTATACTATATTTGTCATTAGTAAGATACTGGTCCCACAGACAACCATCGCCTTTTTCTATCCACGGCGTTTTAAAACCAATATTTACATATTATTTTTTTTATAGCTTTGATGTTTTTAGAGGTACACCTTTAAAAAAAAAATTATGTTCTCGGAGGCTAAATTTTTATGAGGCTAACTGACATAGAAATTACAATATCGTGGTAATTCATCTCAAATTTATCAGTGATATTATTAGTATGAAAAAGTGAACGTTAGAAAATTATTTGGACGGAGAGTGTCTCTTGGCGATACGAATCTGTCATCAATTATTTAACTTTTAGTACTCCACCCCGCGAGCTGACAAAATTGTTAGCACATAAGACGAAATACTTAGTGGTATTTCCTCCAGCCATTTATATCCTGAGTTCAAAACCCACTGAAGTCAATTTGCTTGTCATTCATTCGGGAGCTCGAAAATAAAATAGTATCAAGTACTAGAGTTGATATAATCTTTTTGTCCCATTAATAACATAAATTAGTAAGTCTAGTTCTATCAGCAAATTGAGGGCTTGAATTTGGGAACAATTGGTTGGTAACAACGCTATCAGTTAAAAGATAGGTAGATGAAGACGTATTAGTATCACCGGAGGTCCTACGAGGAATTTAATATAATATTCATTGCGATGACGACGATAATGAGGAATAATTATAAAGTTGATTGACTTAGAGAATGGATTACAAATATTTGATATTGAGAGATTTAAAGAATAAATCAAATGATTCTAAGGTCGACGGATTAAAAGAGGATCGATCATAAGACTATCAGCTCAATAAATAATGGGTATAGAGATTAATATTTCTATATTATAAGTATATCCATAGTTTTCTTTATCATACATCCATTCATACATACATACATACATACATACATACATACCTACATATACAT
>NC_068997.1:22036278-22037275 GCF_001194135.2 Octopus bimaculoides
ACTACTACTACTACTACTACTACTACTACTACTACTACTACTACTACTACTACTACAGCTGCTGCTGCTGTTGCCACTACCGTTGCTGCTGCTGGTTCTAAAGCTGCCGCTGCAGGAACTTCTCGTGTTGCTGCTACTTCCACTACTGCTACTTCCACTACTGCTACTACTATATAGCTGCTGTTACTTGTGAAACTGTTATCGCTGCAATAACTATCGTTTTTCTTATTGTTTTTTTTTTCTTACATCATTTGTGACCTACCAGTTCTATGGTCAAAAGTGATCCAACCGTGCCGATCCGGTAGATTAGCCGAACTGTCAAGAATAAGCTACCAAGTGGTTCTTCTAGCTTTTTGCGTTCTGATGTCAATCATTATCAGCGGTCCTGAAGCTGAGATTTTTCTGGAACAACATCGGTGTCGTACAGAGAAGAGATTTGCCAGCATCTGCTAGTCTTTACAAAAAAAAGGGGGGGGGGAACAACAAAGAAAAAATATAACACTGATGGGTCTGTGGGGAAAGGCTTCTTTAGGAGTCATGTGGTCTTGGGTTCCATCTCATGGTAGCGTACGTACTTTGTCTTCTGCTGTAGCCCTGGGCCGGCCAGAGATTTGTGAATATATTTGGCAGAAGGAAACTAGAAAACGCTCGTCGTGTCTGAGCAGGTATCGTCAAACTTTTGGCAAATTTTGATGCCGATTCTCTGCTCATCTTCCTCTGTCATGATCAATGCGTCGATCACATATTACACTTGTTCCTACCAAGCACTGCTGTAAACGGAGAAACTGAGCTACAACGTTAAGACTTGGTGCACTTGTACAGCGGAATTCAGGGAAAATCTTTGTCAAGCGACTTTACGTACTTTAGCTTCGTTACTATGGCAACGGTCGTGATATTTATTGATCAGACTACGTGTATATGTGTGTGTGTGTGTGTGTATATGTATATGGATATATGTATATGTGTATATGCATGTGTGTATAAATATATATATATA
>NC_068997.1:22039832-22040133 GCF_001194135.2 Octopus bimaculoides
CACATACACACCTCTCACATACACAAAACCACACACATACACAACACACATACACATATACACACATGCACACATACACATATACACACATGCACACACGCACACACACCTCTCACATACACAATACTCACTCACATACATAACACACACGCACGCACAAAAAATATACACACACGCGCGCACACACGCACTCGGAAACACACATACAGACACACATAAACACACATAAACACACACACACACGTACCTAACACTCACAATCCCACACACACACGCACATCCACACACATACACACACGCA
>NC_068997.1:22042426-22045523 GCF_001194135.2 Octopus bimaculoides
CCTCCTCCTCCTCCTCCTCCTCCTCCTACTACTACTACTACTACTACTACTACTACTACTACAATTGCATTGACTCTTTGTTTTGTTTTTTTGTACTACATCAGCTCTAGTTCAGTAGACATATTGTGAATGATGATCCAGCCGCGAACCTTCTGATTTTTTTCTATTTTCGGAAATTGTAAGTCTATATTTTGATTTAGGATGAGGTTTGATAAAGATGGATCATGTATTCTATCACATTGCGAAGCTAGGCAAAGCCGCCCTCATCAGCATATTACGATCATTGATGCTGCTGTTGTTTTTGCTGTTGTTGTCGTTCTCGTTTAAATCCTGCCCAATCGAACGTACGTAAATTCTGTGGGTTTTCCAGACATAACCACCACATCCTTGTCTATCATGTACCAATTGGTTCTGTGTGCCTTTTCATTTGTTTTATGATTGTAACTTTTAATTGGAGGTAATATTTTGGTTACTATTTCGTGCAAGTCGAAACTAACAGCATAAATTGTCACCTATTAATTCGCTAAGAACTGGAAGGTATTATCACCGTAAGAAAAAATTCAGCGCGTTTTTATGGCGTCGGTACCAATACACTGTCTTCATTGAATTTTCACGTCAATAACCTGAAAAACTCCCTGTACTCAATTAATACTATTTTTTATACCGTTTAAAAATGAAAGGCAAAGACAACCTCGGTGTCGATTTGTTCGACTAAAGACAGTGCTCCAGCATGGTCACAGACAAATGACTCAAAGAAGTAAAAGAATAAAAGAAAGAATAAAAGGGTAAGCATATCAAAAGGGGTCTGTGGGAAAACTCGTTTAAATAAAAGGGTTGGGAACCACTGGTCTACTCCATTATATCCTTTTCAACTCTAGGCAAAAAGCCCGAGACTTTTGGAGAGGGGGCCAGTCGATTAGATCGACTCCAGTACGCAACTGGTACTTAATTTATTGACCTCGAAAGGATGGAAGGCAAAGTCGACCTCGACAGAATTTGAACTTAGGACGTAATGACTGACAAAATACCGAACATTTCGCTCGGTGTGCTAACGTTTCTGGCAGCTTGCCACCTTTGGTGAACTCCATTATATCGTCCCAAGTACTTGGCTGGTACATTTTTATAGACTCCAAAAGAATGAAAAGAAAAGACAACCACGGCAAAATTTGAGCTTAGAACATAAAGCTGGATGAAATCTTGCTAAGCATTTTGTCCGAAGCGCTTTTGAATCTCTCAGCTCGCCGCCTTAAGTGTTTTGAAGATAATCCTCTCTACTATAAGCACAAGGCTTGAAATATATGGTGGATGGGTGCTAGTTGATTACAGCGACTCCAGTGCTCAACTAGTACTTATTTTATCGACTCCGATAGAATGAATGTAAAAGTTGACCACGAGGAAATTTGAACTTAGAACATTAAGACGGACGAAGTGCCGCTAAGCATATATAGATATATATCTTAGTCAATAAGGTTAATTTTTGAATATTTCCTATTTCATCAGAGCAGACGTAGGAGAAGCGTAAATTCGAGTATGTGGTTACGTACGTTTATGCTGAAAGTTCAATTCCCGCTTACGTAGACATTGTTATTTTGTATCTTTTTCGCATCGATAGAATAAGTACGAGGGCGAGGAAGTGTTGAGCATTGAGGTTCGTTAAATCGATAAATTCTCTTCGATCAGATTTGTGTCTTTGGGGCAAATTCAGAAGTAATTATTGCTCATAAAACTAAAAAATGATTGGTTCGTCATTGAAAATTAATAATACAACGTACTCAGTATAATCGATAATTCGATTCATTTAGTTCTCAGTTCAAGGAACTTTATGAATGTCAAGTAACAAACACAATTGCCTTCTCACTATATAGAAATGAAAAAAAAAGGAACACAAAGACTTCCACCCACATAGAGAATTATACTAACAAATCGAACCAAAAACAAACAACAAATGTAAAAGAAACTAAAAAGTCAAGAGCAAAATGAAAGACATCAAAAAATAAACCGCAAATTGGCAAATAACAACATTCACAACAACGGCAGCAAATAACAAATTCAAAATTTGGTCAAAGTTAGGAATCATTGTTATCTAAATCTCCACAGGAAACATCACGTGACATGCTACTACTATTAGGAATAAACAACATAGTAACTTCATTTGTAGAGTATAGAATTCCATTATAGATTCTGTCAAAAGAATGCATTTTGTTTTTCTACATGAGAAAATATTTTCACAACCCAACTTGGTGCTGTGACTAATTTTTTATTCACTGAAACACACAAGCGTACAGAGATTGTTCATTCATGTAAACACAAGCATACACCAAAAGACTCACGCGCTAACGCACTCATATACACGTGCACGCATACATATAATAAAACACACACTTATGTATATATATATATATATATATATATATATATATATATATATATATATATATGTATGTATGTATATATATGTATATATATGCATCTATGTGTGTGTGTGCACGTATCTGTATGTATGTGTGTGTATGTGTGTATGTGTGAATGTCTATGTGTGTATATATATGTATATATATATATGATATGCATATGTCTGTGTGTAAGCATATATATGCATGTGTTTTATAAATATAAACACACAGACATACACACATATGTATAAATATATATGCGCAGACTCTTTCGAACATAAATAAATAACCGGATTATTTTAAAGTAATTTTCTAAAAATCCCTAAATTATATTTGGTTTACTCCTCATACAATGATTATCGATAAAGAAATCGATAGCTGAGGTCAAAAGCTAAATCTGATTTTTTTTTCTTCAAATGTTTATCTCGATGAAAATTTAAAAAACAAAAACAGCAAAGAAAATTAAAAGTATATATTAAAAAAAGAAGTAATTAAAAAAAGGATTTTGGAAACAAAAAAAGAAAACTCTACAGAGTGAATTAACGTTTAGATTTTACGATTTGAAGACTAATTTCACAATGGAAGAAAGATTTACATTGCATTCCCTGTTTGACAGTTCTCAACAAACAAAGAGAGATTGAGAGAAAGTGAGAGAAATAGTTGGCTGGGAGGAGTGCAAGTGTGTGTGTGTGTGTGTGTGTGTG
>NC_068997.1:22045756-22047359 GCF_001194135.2 Octopus bimaculoides
ATATATATATATATATATATATATATATATATATATATATACACATACATATATATAATATGGCTAATAACCTCACAACGTGCTTTTAAAAGCTTCTATGCCGTTATTGACCACCACATTCCATCCTACAACAAGACATTTTCCAAGGCTCAACTATGGTCGACCTTATATTGTAATTCCCTTGGTGTCCGAAACATAGAACTGACAAGTTCTGCTTCCCTATGAATACGTGGACTTCACTTTCAACACTAATAACCTTCAAAACTTCTCTTGATAACTCTTAATTTTCGTAGTGAATATCTCATATTTAGATTGGCAAATTGATGGATAATTAACTCACAAAAGATTTATCTACTTAGTCGCTCTATTGCTTGATAATTGAGTTTTACTAAATATTTATCTAAAAAGATCTTAATAAGACAGAAACAAGGTACGAGGTATCAACTTATATACGAAATATGTGACTCACTCCTCACTGTTTATCAATGTCTAAGTTTTAATCACTTTATATTCTAGTTTTCTTTGACATTATTCTTGCAAATATTCATTATGAACGCTGATGAATTAATTAGCGTTATTTTTTCTTGATCACGACATTAGCACCTACGTGAACATACAGTTGTATATATATGTGCATATGTGGATGTACGTTTATTATTTTTAATGATATATTGTATGGGACTATTGTTACCTTGTGACTCACTCAGAGCTAGTCTACCTCCAGTTGCCTGCAACGCTTTTTTGTCTTACGATAATCCAGAAGAACAATATAATGACGTTAAGTCTTGTTGTATATGAAGCCATTTATAGTTTTACAAAAGACCAGACTCGATGAGGTAGCAATGTTTGAGAATCGTCGAAAGATCTCTATACTTGGATCGATTCCTAGGCTTGACATCAATTTGATGATTGTTAATCCTGGTAAGAGAGCGGCATGAAACTGGCAATCAATCTGTCCATCTATAATACTTATCTCACCATATCCTTGTTATACTCCTGTAAAATATGGACCTCGTATCGACAGGCGTAATCATATATAAGACTTGTCACCGATTGATCTTAAGTTGTATATAAAACATTGGTAGGAAATCTTTGACATTAAAGTCCTGATAAAAGCCATTTTAGAAACTGATCTAAAAAGTAAGTCACCCAGTTTGTTAAACAACTGGTTGCTCTTGACTCGAAATCAACGAAAGAAACCATTACACATACACACAAATACACACGCATACAAACACGTTCAAACGCACTCAAACACACACATGTAATTAATTGTAAGTCTTCATAGACAAAGCAGAGTCAATCTACTCAATTACTAAATTACCTCAAATGTATTTATTCATCAAAATGATAGTTATTCCCTAATCCTTCATTAGAGAATTCAGATGAGAGTATTGTCAAAAATAATGAAACGGTATTAGTCTTAATAATAATTTATTTTATATCATATCATATATATATATATGTGTGTGTGTGTGTGTGTGTGTGTGTGTGTGTGTGTGTGTGTGTGTGTGCACGTTTATGCATGTGTATGTATAAACATTATAGATAAATTCAGATATCTATCTATCTATCTATCTATCTATCTATCTATCTATATATA
>NC_068997.1:22049412-22050305 GCF_001194135.2 Octopus bimaculoides
ACACACACACACACACACACACACACACACACACACACACACACACACACACACACACACACACACAGATATATGAATATATACATATACGTATTTATTCTGACTTTCTTTTTAGCATGGAAACAAACACAAGTTTATTCCGTCTGCCGTGCATTGTTTTATATATATATATATATATATATTTCTTCTTGTGTTCTTATTAAGTTTGTATTTAAACTATATAATTTACACCTAAATAGCACCATTTCCATGTAAATTGTTTGTAGCTTGGTCAGTTTATACTGTCTGAATTTACTGCAAAGATCGAGATTAAATAAGAGAGAATGAAAAGAATCCAAATGTAAATGAGAAAGCTGTGTACAAGTAGTGTAGAGCATAAAAAGTATGACGGAAGGAGTGGAGGATAGAGTGGTTGTTCGGAACCAGAAAAAAATGTATGCATATGTATGCGTACGTTGCTCCATCTATGTGTGCCTGTGCCCATCTGTGTATCTATATATGCACGCACATATATTTGCATTGATCTTACTCACACGCACATGCACCCCCCCCCTAACACACATACATGCACGCACACATACACACACGTGTACTTCATCACGAAATATTTGCTTAAGAAAATTTAAAAAGGAAATTTGTGGTATTATAGCTAGAATATTTACACATGACTAACGTATCCTCATGCGCATGTACACTGGTATAAACATGCACAGATATAAGTATATATATATGTGTGTATATCTGTGTGTGTGTGTGTGTGTGTGTGTATGTGTGTGTCTGTGTGTGTGTGCGTGTGTGTGTGTGTAATATGTAATCCTACTGCGTAGCACGTTAGGCAAGTATCTTTTACTCTAGCCTCGTGTCGATAAAAACTTTCTCAGTGGACTTGGTAA
>NC_068997.1:22050875-22053487 GCF_001194135.2 Octopus bimaculoides
ATATATATATATATATATATATATATACACACATATATATGTACATGCATATATGTATGTATACATATATATATATATATACATATATACATGCATACATACATACATATATATTTATATGTGTGTGTGTGTATGTGTATGTGTATATGTAGGTATTTGTCAGTGTGTGTGCAGCTGATTTTGGAAAAAGGTAATGAAGATACATTTAATAAAACAACAAAAAAAATACGAAAAAGTGATTGAAAATATTTATATATGAAACCAAATTTAATAAGAAAAAAATTCCCGCGTAGTAATAACTATCCCTTCAACTAGTCCTATGTTTCATTTCGATTAGAATGTAATTATTTCCCATATTAAATAATTCCTTCAATATCGTCCTATCAGCTATATTTTATTTTCCCGTCCTATATCTTTCTTTCCCACGAACTCACCAATTTCAAGCTCTATTCCTGCGTTTTTCATTGTTTCTGAGAACTGACAATATTACGTTATTCCATTCCATTAGTTTTCTATTCTTATTATCAAAGAATCCAAGCCAAAATTTAATCTCAGTAACTTTGCTTATATCATCCACCGATTTACGCAAATCTGGATGCATCAAAATAACGATTCAGAATTTAATAATACTACAATGCATCGTGTTTATTATATACCAAAATCAGTCTGCTCGAAGCGTAAATATTTCATTACCATCAATAAATATTACACCAGTCAGCAAATAATAAATTAAAAATGTAAAAGCCAAAATAGCACCCTTTCTATACTAATTCGATTTATTTGTATGTATTTATTGCTTCCAAACTTAAATAATTAACGTTTAATGAATGTGTAGTTAAGAAGGTAGCTTTCGAAACAACGTGATTATGTATCAGTTCCAGTGTGTGCGTACTTGGGTAAGTATCTGATATATATCTCTAGGCCTACCGATGTCTTGTGAGAAAAGTTGGTAAACGGAAAGGTGAGGAAGACCGTCGTACACGCATACGTATAAATGTTCTTGTATACACACACACACACACACCCGCGCGCACACACATATACTAACGGTCAAAATGGCTGATCGTTAGTAAGGAAAGACACGCAAATAAGAAAGAAGAAAACAAAGGACCACTGATGAGGTCACAGAAGTGTGACAAAAGAACTCTGGCCGAAATACGATTAATGTAAAATAAAGCTGAAACAAATTAACACCAAATATATGGTGCGTGTGTTTTTATTGGTTAAAATGGCAACATGACCATCCCCAAATACAACAATAGCTGTTTCAACACACGATTTCACATCAAGAGTCTTGCAAAACGAATATATAACGAATATATATATATATCTATTAACACACACGCACACAGACACACACACATACATACATACACACACACACACACACACACACACACACACACACACACACACACACACACACACACACACACACACACACACACACACACACACACACATATATATATATATATATATATATATATACATAACGGTAAGAGAAATTGTAGAAGGAACACATCTACAAATTCCAAAGCGTAATTTAAAGAGCACAACGAAATAAATATACATATCAATTTATAAATGAGTGAATAAAATTACATGTAAAAGGTATATGTAAAAACTAAGCATCATGCACGTTGCGTTCTGGTGCCAAATGGAGAAGTGACAAATATAGAGACAAGATAAGGTCCCTGTCTCCTGTCCACTTGCAGGGTCATGTCGCCGCTACAACGTTGTCTGGTTACTGTATCTAATGGCCAGATGAAGGTATATATTGGGAGCAAAACTGACTTCAAAAGGAGATGTCTTTACTGTAAGATCGATTATCTTGCTAATGAATAAGTATGAAGAGGCTACCTTTCAATGAAAAGTCTTCAATAAAAGGCGAAACATTTCCGTGCAAATCTTTTATAATTATAGCTAGAAAAATAACAATTATCGACAATGAGATATTCCCTAAATCACATATGCGAATGTCTTAAACGTTTCATAATTGAATTCTTTCAGGCAATGGACAGTCATGTTAAGTGAGGTCTTGAATGGTTAGTCGAAACAATTGACCCCCTCCCCCAGTACATGTTTTACGTATTGTAATTATTCCATTCGCTTTTGCCGAATCGTTAATTGATGGAGCGCCGTACACAAAGAAACATCAGTCTCCAAGCAGTGGTGGGGGAAGAGATCCAGATACAAGGGCACATACACACTTAAGGGTGTGTATGTATGTATATATATATATATATATATATATATATATATAGCAATAAGAAAATGGAGGGGAATATGTGGTACTCATAAACTTGCAGACACTGTACTATGTCAATTTACCTGTTTATTTTTCAACCAAGAGGACAATAAAGACAATATACAAACACATATGACACACTATGTCATTATATGCGATGGGCTTCTTTCAGTTTCCGTCTAACAAATCCACTCACAAGGCTATAGTAGAAGACACTTGACCAAAGTGCCACGCATTGGAACTGAACCCGGAACCATTTGGTTGTTTGGTTGGTAAGAAAGCTACTTACCAGCTACTCTTGCGCCTATATATATATATATATATATACATAGGCGCAGGAGTGGCTGTATATGTATTATTT
>NC_068997.1:22053826-22054981 GCF_001194135.2 Octopus bimaculoides
ATATATATGTATGTATGTATGTATGTATGTATGTACAAACTGCAAAATTTTGGTCTTTTGTGTTTTACGTGAACACATATACATTATAAGTGAGACTGAAGAAAACACTTGCATATACGACATCTTTACAGGTGAAACCATTACAAACACACGAAATAGCTCATCCATTTATGTTTTTGCGTATGTGTATGTGCGTGTGTGTGTGTGCATGTGTGTGTTTGTGTATGTTTGTTTATGTGTGTGTGTGTGTGTGTGTGTGTGTGTGTGTGTGTGTGAAAGGGAATGGGTTTACGGAGAGTTAAGTAAATAAATTCATAATTATATTTTTCAATATTTGATATATACAGATATATGATATACATACCAATTAGAAAAGTGCTTAGAAAATTGCATATTTAATGTGCTAAGAAATGAAAATAAAAATAAAAACGAAAGTTACATATATATGTATACATGTACGCATGTATGTATATGTGTGTAAATGGACAACGCTATGTATATATGGGT
Organism: Octopus bimaculoides; assembly: GCF_001194135.2. Taxonomy (NCBI): domain Eukaryota; kingdom Metazoa; phylum Mollusca; class Cephalopoda; order Octopoda; family Octopodidae; genus Octopus; species Octopus bimaculoides. The sequence goes on from NC_068997.1 coordinate 22,054,334, forward strand.
GTTTCCCAAGTGTATATATATCTAAAGTTCTCCATAAAATAAATACTTTGAAAAGAAATATAAAATGAAATATTAAGAAGAAGAGCAATATTAAAATTAACGACAACAACGATGATGACTAAAATGATGATGGTGATGATGATAATGATGATAATGATGATGATAATAATAATAATAATAATAATAACAATGATAAAAATAATAATAATAATAATAATAATAATAATAATAATAATAATAATAATAACAACAACAACAACAACAACAATAACAACAACAACAACAACGACAACACCAACAATAATAATAATAATAATAATAATAATAATAATAATAATGACCATGACGACGACAACAACAACAACAATAATAGTATTTGCGCAAACTGATTTGATTTGCTAAAATTAAATGAATAAAAACTTACGTAATTTTTAAGTAAATTGTCAAGATTTTAATGTTTATTTTTGAGCGAATTTTTAAATAGATTTCACATATGTGGAAACATAAAGAACGCATATGCTAAAGAATTTTAAACCAGTAAATTATGAAGAAATATAAAACAAGACAAATATATTAACATAGGTGAATGCATGCATATGCATTTATTTGTATATTAGTATACATATATATATATATATATACATATAT
>NC_068997.1:22054991-22055304 GCF_001194135.2 Octopus bimaculoides
TATATGTCTTTGCATGCGTGTGTATGTGCACATATATATATATACAATTATAAATGGATATTCATTTACATAATTTACGTTATATGACAAGACCAAGACATCTCGGATAGAAAAATGCTCAAGTGACAAAATTCCATATAAAATAAAATCTTAATATTTTAGACATACATGCTGCAAATTTACTGCACGAAAAACTGAAGAAATATATAAACTTCTTGATTTGTTATTAACTCATATTCATAGGTTTCGTGTGTTACATACATACATACATACATACATACATATATTACATAGAAATATAGAAATATATATA
>NC_068997.1:22055974-22059315 GCF_001194135.2 Octopus bimaculoides
TATATATATATATATATTTACACATATACTTAATTGCAAAAATAGAATCAACAAAAATGAGTACGGTTAGACTTATCTATACAAATATATATATATATGTATGCATATGTACATACTGACGTTATGATACTTTAGATCTATTAGCTATTTGCACACACACACATATGTATATGCATAAAAGTTTTGAAAGTTCTCGGCAAACATATCCAACCGCCATTGTCCCCAATTTCAAAGCATTACCAGCAACAATATCATCGAAATCATCATCATTGTGTTTATCATTCCGAACTAACTTCATTAAGTACATCGCCTTTGTCACCGATATCAACATGATGTCGCAGGTGACGTTCTCGATATTTGTGACCACAACCACCACCACCACCATCATGATCATGATCATGATCATGATCATCATCATCATCATCATCCAACACACCGTCCTTGTCGTGTTATTCGTCGTCGTCGTGTCATCTACACCATTATCACCGCCATTCTCGTCGTCGTCTTGATCATCCTCAACATCATAATCATCATCTTCATCGTTATCGATTCTGGAACCGAGATTACTGGAAGACATTTTTCTTCAAATTATTGTTTTGGAAATTCTATATATGTGTGTTTGTGTGTGTGTGTGTGTGTGTGTGTGTGTGTGTGTGTGTGTGTGTGTGTGTGTGTGTGTGTGTGTGTGTGTGTGTGTGTGTGTGTGTGTGCGTGCGTGCGTGCGTGTGTGCGAGCGCGTACGTAGTAATTCGTTAAAACTGTAGAATGTAAAATATGCATTTATTTCAAATTTCACATTTTTTATTGCTTGTAATATCCTCCAGTTACATCTGTAGTTGTAAAAAGTTAGTTTGAAACTTTTGGAGTTAAGATTAAGTAAAATATTCTTTTTGCCATTTTGTACACAGACACACACACACACACAAAACACACACACACACACACTCACACACACAAGCACACACAAACATATATGCATATGTGTATGTGTGTATGGGTATGTGTGTGTGTATATATACATACATGTATGAATATATATGTGTACTTTTATATTTATGCAGTGTTCAAATATGAATGTATACACACATACATATATGTGCATATACTTATACATATGCATATAGGAATTCATATATTTGTATATGTTTCCATGCATATACTTATATACGTGCGCATATATGCACACGCATGCACGCGTACACCTGCATATGTTTATATATACGAACACAAAAATACACACCGTACGCATAAAAATTATTCGTTTTGCTTTCTAAAAAAAGCCGCGAAGTTTGTTTCAATTATTTTTTTTTCTTGTGTATTTCATATTTATTTATTTCTAATTCATTTATTTGCTCATGTTCAATTCGAAGAATAGCTTTATAATTCTACCAGTACGTACGGCGATGTATTTAGTAAGAGCTAACGCTAAAATCATCAACGTGGAAATATAGGGAGAAAAAATGAGGTTGAGGTGAGGCAGAGATAAAATGTTAGCGAGGAAACGAAAAGGGAGTGAAGTGTTGGGACTGAAGCATAAACACTACATAAAAACAATTGTAACATTCTCATTCCCAACGCATTTTTCGATGTTATTATTATTATTATTATTATTATTATTATTATTATTATTATTATTATTATTATTATTATTATTATTATTATTCAGGTTCCTGCTCACTGCTTGGAATCAAACTTAACCACTTACCTTAGGAATAAGAACCCATGTTCGAAATTTACCCAAGACACATTATGAAGGCTGGAGGGTATATCAGCTGAAACGTTGTGTTAACAACAAACAAGAAGAGGACAAATATTTGTCAAATGTAAATAATGTAAATAACGTACAAGTTTCATCATCTCTTAAATATCGAACTGTTTAAAGCAGTCGTTCTCAACCGGGATCCATATAAGATTTCTTGGGGTCAAAGCAACAAAACAGTAAACTGGGGTTCCACATTAATAGTCTAATGTGATATGAAAAGATTTTGCTTTACATATATGTATTGATATGCATTGCAAAAAAAAAAAATGCTAGATTTCTCTCTAAAATTTTACGTTGTTCAACCTACACGACCGAATGTACGAAATACAAAATAGGAATTTTGACAGAAGATACTATGAAACTAGTTTTTAAACAGCGAATGTCTATGGGGGTCGAGTAGAATATAATAGTAATCAAAGGGATCTTTAGGTAATACAAAAAAGTTTGAGAACCCCTGGTTTAGAGGAATCCATTCCATTGCAATAATTCAAGCCGGGTTTAGTATACGTACCTCATCTATGTCTCTCCAGTCTCGGACATCATGTAATAGGTCAGGAGCACTACCAACTTGCTTGATTAAAAAGGTAAAATCAAAGAGGATAGAGATACACATCATTTCTATTTAAACGTCCAGTTCTTCATGCTTGTATAGGTCCGACGAAATTAAGGCAGATTTTCTACGGCCATTTCTATACTCAAAACGTACTTGTTTCCCAGCAAGGTAACATTTCCCCTTCGGAAATATTTTGCTCAGTATTCCAAATGAATGACATTTACTTTTAGCAATTATGCGATGTGGAAAGAAAGAAACACACGCATTTGGTCACCCAAGGCTTCATTAGAAGACAGTAGCCAAAAGTATCACGCTAAACAAAACCATATATTTGGGAAGCAAACTTATTAACCACGCAGCTGTTCGTGTAAAATACAGTCACGGACCAACATTGATCAAACAGGCCAATAATCAAAAGCATTCCAGTCATGACCATCTCATATGTATTTTCCCATAGGTTTATTTATGTATTACTTAATGTGTCAATGTTTTTTGTTTCATTTATTAGGGTATCAGTGATTTTGGCTATTATACTTAACATGCCAGTGGTTCAAAATTGGTTTATTTTTAAATGAAATTTTGTGCTTGTTTTCTAAGATCTGTGTGTATTTCGCAATGTACTGTTTCAGTTAATATATACACATATTTTGATAATCCATAACGTTATTTCGAGTGTGCATTAAAATAGTAATTAATGAAATTAATTAGCATAGAAACATCATTATTTTCATCGAAACATTTTTGCACTCAGCTCAGGCAGACACGCATACAGGCGCTCGCACACGCATGCAGACATATATTCACACATATACAAACACATATAGTTATTTATGTATGGTGTGTATAGAAATATTTCTATGTGCATAGAAATAACTGCACCATAAACACACGCAAAACGCACACACACACACACACACACACACAGATATTCATCTTTTTGAAGGTGCTAATATATGCGTGTTATAATGTTTGAGTGTGTGTGTGTGCGTTCGCCCTATATTAATGTATGTGTATATATATATATAT
>NC_068997.1:22059404-22060184 GCF_001194135.2 Octopus bimaculoides
TATATATCCATGTGTGTAAGTATCAGTTCTAAAAGTATATATAAGCGTATTAATTCAGACTCTCGTATTTAATCACAATGATCACATAAGTGTTAATATGCATATATGTATATGTAAATATGCTCACTCTTGCATTCCTACATATGCACATAGACATGCATACCAACACATACATACATACATACATAAATAATTTACATTATGCCTGTCCAAAAATTGTGTTGAAATATCTCATACCGTCCATGGACTCTTGCTTGTCCAACACAAATATAACCTGACGTTGACAGGTATAAAACGTTGATTTAAACTTTCCACATATTTGCATCGAAAGTCGTAAAGAAAGATTGAAATCTAAACAACAATAATAACAACAACAATAATGATAATCATAAAAATAATAATAATTATCATTAATAAATTGAATAAATAAATTAACGGAAATAAATTATTTTAGGCAAAAGCTAAAAACAAAAATAAGCGTTAATAACAACAGTAAACAAAAATGTCTCTCACCCTCCAAAAACCGAATAAAAAGCAAAATTGTTAAAAAGACGGTTAAATGTTGTAATGCCATTTTTTTTTTTTTTGCCAATGAAAGAAATATGTTTTAGCTCTCCGCTTAAAATTTGTCTGAATAACTAAAATATATTACATTTCCAAATTGGTTTTGGATTATTCCAGTCAGGCTGTTTGCTCATTAAGTGAGTATAAAATATTAAATAAATACATAAACAAGTACAAACATATGTATGTGTAAAGGGGTGTGTTTATGTGTGTGTG
>NC_068997.1:22060371-22062496 GCF_001194135.2 Octopus bimaculoides
TATATATGTGTGTGTGTGTGTGTGTGTGTGTGTGTGTGTGTGTGGGTGTGTGTGTGTGTGTGTACGTACAGATGTACATACATGTATACATATACTGCAGTGAATTTGCCTTTAGTCACTAGCTCTTTCCACCCAAAATTTTAGCTTGTGCCAAAGATTTGAAACCGAGTCACTCGTACAACAGGAAAACTGCTTAGCGGCATTTCTTACGTCTTTTCGTTTGGGCTCTAATTACGCCGAGCTCGACTTTGCCTTTGTTCTCTTCGGGGTCCATAAAATAAGTGCCATTTGAGGATTGGGATCGACATAATCAACTATATCCCTCTTCTAAAATTTCAGGCCTTGTGCCTATAATGGAAAGGATTATTATTAAGGTTGCGAATTGGCAGACCCGCTAGCATGCCGGACAAAATGCATAACGGCATTTCCTTCGTCTTTTCGCTTTTCCACCGAGGTCGGTTTTGCTTTTTATACTTTTGGGGTCGATAAAATAAATACCCGTTGAATATTGGTGTCAATTTAATCTACTTACATCAGGCCTAAAATTGTTGGCCTTGTACCAAAATTCGAAATCATTACTACACACAATAATAATCCTTTCTACTATAGGCACAAGGCCTGAAATTTGGGGGAGGGGACAAGTCCATTAAATCGACCCCAGTGTTTCACTGGTAGTTAATTTATTGACCCCGAAAGGATAAAAGGTAAATTCGACTTCGGCGGAATTTGAACTCACACTGTAGCGACGGGTGTAATACCGCTTAGCACTTCATCCAATGCGGTAACGATTCTGACAGCTCATCACCTTACTCCACACAATATAATAATTGAAATTTGGCTAGAATTAACGTTCATCAACTGATCCCATGATGAATTTTACGATATATGTAAGCCATAATATTACTTCACTTACTTTGTGCATGCACCGACATTAAGATATGGTTGTCACATCATCTAACCATTACAATTACAATACACTTACTCTATGGCTATAATAATTCTTATATATTTCACCAGTATAAAGGATTCTAGCTGAAATCCCAGGTACTGGTATAGCACATATATAACTGTCGATCCACGACTAGTAGTTGCTGAATCACTATGAAAAATAATTGTAATTAGATATAATCCAGCGTGTTATCTTAACTAAGTTTTATAAAACGTGCGCCATATAAGCGATCCATTTGATGCTTGCATATAATAAAGACAGCCTGTTATGGATACAAAGAGATTTTCTCAATCTCTATGACCGTCTAATTTTATCTCAGTATTGCCAAAATATCGCTTGATTTAAAGCCGATCCTTCTACACGTGCTTTATCTATTACATATAAAGGAGATAGGCTAGAAATATTTGCCCTAATCGGATTTTTTCTTCTTTTCTTGCTTAGAATCTTTTACAAGATTTGTTGTAGTTTTATGGAGGATAATGGAAGATGTGACAGATTATAGAAAACTTGTTGTGGATACTGTAAAACTAATTACAGTTATGACTTAATTAACTTGTTAAGGCAGCCTTTAGCAACGGAAGCATGTTCAACCCTTCAAAGTTTGCTGACCCGAATAATGTTAATAGGATATTTTTCTTTGCAGCGAGGTTGTTTCTTAATTTTGCTTTATGTGGAGATGATAAAGAGAAGAAAATCTACTGGTTTATTGGATAGATTTCTCTGTTTTTCTCTTTATACGCAGTGAGTTTCTAAACTGAGCTTCTTAGTTATCGACTTTGCACAGTTTATTTCTCTTCTCTTGTAAATAGAAAACTGTATGTTCAAAATTGTTTAATGTTCAACTCGATATTTTTGATTCAAAGTGAAGTAGATTTCTTATTTTTCTTTTTATTGTCTTGTTTTAATATATTTATTATTTTATTCGTCGTAAAATTTTTTGCAGAATTTTTTTGCACAAAATGCTTTAAAAAAAAAAACATTTTTGTTCCCACCGGAAATAGTTTTCTTTTTTTTCTGTCGGACTACTTATCAGCCAACTTCAATTATTCTATTTCCTTAAACAAACAGTTGTATTAATAAATTTCCACTCTCTCATGCGCATTTGCTTGTCTATGTACCTGAACATGTATACACACACACACACATATATATATATATAATATATATACACACACA
>NC_068997.1:22062926-22065715 GCF_001194135.2 Octopus bimaculoides
CAATAAAATTCACATTTTGTTTGAGGTTTGTCAGTCAACTTGACTTGGCCATTCGTATTCCAATCACTCGAAATGTATTTTTATGTCTTTATAAGTGCTCGAGCCCTTTGTTTATGTTCTTTCTATTTATATATTTTTATGATAGTGGCCATGTCTATTGCAAAGTTTCTACAACGCTAGAATTTTGAATCTTGTCACTCAAAATCCTGAATCGCTTTTGCAATGTTTGAAAACTCTTCACAGAGCTCCTTAAGAAGGGAGGAATAAATAGCACTTCTCTTGTGAAATCTTGTTAAGCTTTATAATATTAGTCAATTTCAATGAGGTCATCAATCCTACGTCTTCGGTCGTGTAATCAAAACAGAACATTTACGTCATTCGTAGATGCATGAGATGCAGTCGATTAGCAAATATCAATGAATATTTGTGTGTTAAAGACTACGTGAATTTTGATCAGGTCCTTTTCATTGTTTGTAATTCAACTGAACATTGAATTAATTCCTAAATTCTTTTATCGCTAGGCGTCTTTGTCAGTTGCATCTAACAACTGATCAAATGTGTATCGAAGATAAGAAGCTTTAAATGTAACTTTGGTTGCAAAAGTTACGTAGCATTTGCTGGGAAAACATTAATTTAACATTTGGGTATTACTGCTTCAATTATTAAGGAGAATAAGGTGAGTTATCTCCGTTCAGATGTGCATGAAATTGAATATTTGTGTCACCACACTTTGTTTTACTGGTAGAATGTGTTAAGAAAACCATCCTTCGAACAGTGAAATAGTTACTGAAGGTATGTTTTATTTGCATTCAATATGACTGAAACTTGTAGCATTTATGAGAAACTTTACGTGTTCTTGGATTTTCGATATGATTCTTAGCCTATAGTATCAAGTTGCATTACCTCCAAATAATAAACTTAAACGAACTTTAACGAATATAAAACCTCGCATCGATCATTCCTCTATTGCAATTTAACCTCTTGCTGCCACGCGTTTCCAAAATAATTTTGTTTCGCCTACATTAAAAGTTTGGGAAGGTGTGTAACATTGCTTTTTGTTATTTCTTCCAATTCTTTAGGGAACACACTTCTTGCTTCAATATCAGCACTCGCAAATTCTTCTTTTACCTTTGCACTATGCAAACCAACTTGTTTTCTATATCAATAAAATCAGCCATTGCTTGAAGTAAATATTTCTTCACAGTCACCATCTTTCGTATCTTTATTGGTATAAAATAGAGAAGAATTTAGCACAAGTGGTTGCATATAGGTTCATTGGATCGTTAGCTTGTATCGCTTACTCGTGTTCATAAAAGCTTTTCAAATTTTAAATACACGCTTACTATTTCTGTTACGTATGCTTGTAGATTACAAGGAATGCTCATTTTTAATATCCTGAAAATATTCCCTTATACACTAAAATGAAGATGCTATTGTTGGAAAAAAAAAAGAATTAAAGGTAAAACTTTAACGAATGCTTCAGTTCTGATTACATTTATTGTCATTTAATTTGTTTATCTATTTATTATTAATTGTTTCCTTTGTATTAATTGTTTCCTTACTATTTCTGTTACGTATGCTTGTAGATTACAAGGAATGCTCATTTTTAATATCCTGAAAATATTCCCTTATACACTAAAATGAAGATGCTATTGTTGGAAAAAAAAAAAGAATTAAAGGTAAAACTTTAACGAATGCTTCAGTTCTGATTACATTTATTGTCATTTAATTTGTTTATCTATTTATTATTAATTGTTTCCTTTGTATTAAAAAAAGCTTTTCCCAAAATACCCTCCTGTTTTTTTTTTCCTGAAGTACAGGAAGCCTAGTACTTATTCTATCGATTTCTTTTGCCGAACCGCTAAGTTACGGGGACGTAAACACACCACCATCGGTTGTCAAGCGATGTTGGGGGGATAAACACAGAAACGCAAACATACACACACATACATATATACGACGGGCTTCTTTCAGTTTCCGTCTACCAAATCCACTCACACTTGCCCAAGGTGCTACGCAGTGGGACTAAACTTGGAACCATGTGGTTCGTAAGCAAGCTACTTACCACAAAGCCACTCCTACGCCTATGTTCACAAAATCCAATTAATCCTGTTTGAAATAGCAATTTTAAATTCCTACCTTTATTATTTCTTATAATCACAGTTCGCTATTATTTATCACATTTAAATCTCTAACAATATTTTCAAATAAACCTTAAGGAAAACAATACACAAACGAGAAAAACAAACAAATTAACGTATAGTTTTCAAGACAAGCAGTTTTAAAGAAAAACCTCGTAAAAACGGAACAGCTCATTACCTATTATATCTATTTCATATTTAAATTTCCTTTTACTTGTTTAATTAACATTATATTATATAAATATTTCTATTGACAATGTCTCATTAAAAATAAGAAAAAACTTATTTGTGATTTAAAACATTACATTGAAATATATTCAGCAAATATTTTTCTTAGGCAGCCATGTTATTTCGATTAAACTAAGTTGAAGTTTAAAAATAATTATGCAATTTTTTTGAAATGTTTTCAGATTATCTTTAAATAAATAATGTTTTATAAATGTTGCTTGATGCAGCTGCACCTGAAGATTCGAAGATAAACAAAGATAATGTCATATCGAAGTTGATATCGTTTCTAGAACACTTCCACGATCTCTCTTCAAACTCAACGTTAGCCAAAGGTAATTGTTCCTTCGTAACAAAATTTAGTTTCGTTTCCTTTTTAATCCAATTCCATCGTATGTATACATACATACATACATACATATA
>NC_068997.1:22065807-22066957 GCF_001194135.2 Octopus bimaculoides
ATATATATATATATATATATATACACCTGTATATATGAGAGACAGACAGACAGAAAGAGATTGATAGATTGACAGATAGATGAAAGCACACAGGTCGCACTATTCGTGCTATTACATATATGTAATACCTAGTTGTTGGAACGTTGCCCGCACAATCGCGAGATCGTGGTTTTGGCTGAGATCGTGGTGTTCCTTCGATACCTGATAGTTTTGTCTAACACCCTTTCAGGGTCAATGGCGTAAATCCCAATTCAGCAACAGAGACGATGGATTCGTCTAGATTCCTTCTCGAAAATTTCAGGCCGTGACCCTGTAGCAGAAAAGAGTACAATAGCTTTTATTGTATAAGTACTTTTTGGTAGGAATTTCCTTTTTTGAACATCATTCGATAACAAAGATACAAAAAGAATCCTAACCAAATATCTTTCAATCTGAAGGTAGGAAAAAAAAAAGAAAGAAAACAAAAACGCAGAGAACAAAGAAACAACACAAAGCTAAATATATGAAACAAGTGAATATCAAATATAAATGCAAACAAAAATAATAAGGGAAAACCGGTCAATAACTGAAATGTCAGGCCGTCATAAGTTATGGAGATTCTGTCCTGGCTGGGATGATGGATGATTCGATGGAAATGACGTAGATCATGCTGCGGTAGTAGTGGAGGTGGTGGTGGAGTTTATAATGATGGCGATGATGGTGATGGATGTGGTGGTTGTGGTGATGGTGGTGGTGGTGGTAGTAGGAGGTTTTGAGGTGGTGGTTTTGTTTTTGGTGTTTGCGTTGGAGACGGTTTTGTCCTGCCTTCACGTACGTTAGAGATAAGATGGATGCGTAAGATAATGAAAGGGAGGGGTGGATTATATATGCATACATGTACACATTCATACATACATACATACATGCATGCATACAAACTTACATATATATATATATATATATATATATATATATATATATATATATATATATATATATATATATATACATACCAGTGGGTATATTACGCACAAACTTACACACTCACACACAGGCATACACATATGTATATGTATGTTTGTATGTAAGCACACACACACATAGATCCACATGCATATATACATATACATATACATATATATATATACATATATATATATATATATATATA
>NC_068997.1:22067983-22070649 GCF_001194135.2 Octopus bimaculoides
ATATACATATACATATATACATACATATATAAATAAATATATGTATGTGTATATATATATATATATATATATGTATATATATGTATATATGTATATATATGTATATATATGTTTGTATAGATCTCGTTACTAATCTAATCATTTGATAATAATAAAAAATGAATTGACACTGAACCAGTGCGGGTGTTTATTATTGGCATAATGACCCTCCGGGGAAATAAAAACTAAATCTGTTTCGACGCTCAAGTTCAAATCAAATATTTTGCTGAACGTATACAAAAATGAAATGAGTAAAATAATTTACTTTCTTTTCAGGATAAATCTTGTTTTTAATTTTAATGCTAAGTGACTAAACATACTAAAACGATTTTAGATTAAAAAATCAAAACTAGAGAAATTATCACACCAAATCCACTAAACCACTGATGAACGTTTAACGTTTCTATTCTACTATTGATAACGGGAGAAGATTTAAGAACTGTTGCTGGTACTTTTTGTAGAATGTGAGATCACATAGGAGCTTCGTTGTTGAGCTGAACGGATTTATATATATATGTTAGCGTAGAACAGAAATGTTAAAAGTTCACCAGTGGTTTAGTGGATTTAGTGTGATAATTTGTCATTTTCTCTTAACCCAGAATGTTGGTATGCTTTGTCACTTAACTTTATCTGGTAATTAAAACAAGATTTACCCTAAAAAGAAGGTAAATTATTTCACTCATTTCGCTTTCGAATATGTTCTGCAAAATACTTGATTTTAACCAGCGCGTTGAAACAGATTTAGATTTTACTTCCGGAGGGTCATCATGCTAATAATAAACACCCGCACTGTGTGCTATGTTATGCGCATATATATAAATGAATTTGGCGTAGGTTTTCCTACAATACATTTTCCAGTATGAATGACGTGTCTGCATGTGTGCAAGCGTACGTGTGCTTCTACGCATGTTTGTAAGCATTTTGCTTATATCCACTCATACACGCCCACAAACATAAATACAAACAGAGACATATGTAGACTGATGAATATAGGTATCTATATACCCAAATAAATCACTCTGAACAATATACAGTACTATACTGAATATGACGGTGATGATGACGAGGATGAAAAGGTGTATATTGATGATGATGATAATGATGATGATGATAACGATGATGAAGCTAGTAATAATAATAATAATAATAATGATAATAATAATAATAATGAATTGATACGTAAATAATGGCAGTAATATAATGATACTAATATTTTAATTCCATTTCTATTTTAAAAATTCGATATCGTTTTTTGAAAATTTAATTCAATTTCGATTTAATTTCTAATTTTAATTTTAATTAGAAGCAGTTTTTATTTTAAGATAATTTTTTTGCACTTATTTTCCTTGTCATTTGTATTGTTCTGTTTCCATTCTGATATTTTTTATTTTTTCTTGCAAATTTATCTTTATTTTAGCTTTTTCCTTTTCTCTCAGAATGATATTCCTTGGCCAAATTTAGAAGGTTTAGATGCCTGTTTTTTTTTTGTATTTTTACATAGTTCAGTATATATATATATATATTTCTTTTTGCCATTTTTTGTATATTTTTCGCTATGATCTTACATATTTTTTCCACCGATTTCTGATATATATACATATTTTTTTTTCACCAGTTCTTTATCTCACAATTTATTATTTTCTATTTTGTTAACATTTTGCTAGTATTTATTATATTTTTCTCTTCCACCATTTTCGTTGGTATTTTGTTATTTTCATTTCTCCAGCGATCTTTTTCTTTTTAATTATTTTCATTATTTTTTTTATTCCACCATTTAGACAGTTGCTAAATTAAAGAATGTGTGCTGATATTTATTCCTTGGTCTCAGTGAAAAGATTCTAATTTCCTTTTGGAGACGTTCACTCTGCTCTGACGACTGTTCGGATCAAGTGACTTTCCAAGAATCGTCGAAGCCAATTCATCATCTAATGATTGTCACAAATGTCTCAACAACTAACATACTCCCCTCTAACACTCCTGGGGCCATCACATATAATCTACATCTTCTTTTCTTTCTTCCTTTCTTTATTTCATCCATTACTACTTCCCACTGTCATTCTTTCGTCTCTCCTCTCTATTTTTCTTTCGTTTGTTATTTCCTTTCTGTCATATCTTTATTTCTCTCTCTCTCTCTCTCTCTCTCTCTCTCTCTCTCTCTCTCTCTCTCTCTCTCTCTCTCTCTCTCTCACTCTCTCTCTCTCTCTCTCTCTCTCGCTCTCTCTCAAACATACATACACAGACAGACACACACATGCACACACACGCATTCTGTGTCGATTTTACATCTCTCGTTCCCGCTCTCATTTTCCCCACAGCTACCCCACTTTCTCTCTCTGTGTCTTTGTCTATCTGTCCGTCCATCCATCTGTCTGACTGTCTGTCTTTCTGTGTGTGTGTCTGTCTGACTGTCTGTCTGACTGTCTGTCTGTCTGTCTGTCTGTCTGTCTGTATCCCTCTCTCTCTCTCTCTCTCTCTCTCTCTGTCTTTCTCTCTACCACTCTATGTGTATAGCTGTCTCTATATATATATCATTCTATCTATCGTTGTAACACACTCACGCATATATGTGTGTGCGTGTGTACGTGTGTGTGTGTACATCAACCTGCCTATAATACTATATATATATA
>NC_068997.1:22071330-22076246 GCF_001194135.2 Octopus bimaculoides
GATAGAGAGAGAGATGATAGATAGATAGATAGATAGATAGATAGATAGATAGATGGATGGATAGATGGATAGATTCAGAAAACATTTTATAGATATTTGTAAATATTGTGATAATAACGACCTATATATTATTTCATATTAGTTTTATTAACTAAATATCCTTATCTTTCTTATATTATAATTATCATCATTAAGAAGGCGGCAACTTGGCAGAGCCGTTAGCGCGCTGGACGAAAGGCTTAGCTATGCTCGCAATGCAATTTCCGCCGAGGTCGAATTCGCCTTTCATCTTTTCGGGATCGATAAATTAAGTACCAGTGCAATTCTGGAGTCGATGTAATCGACTAGTCCCTCCCGCCAAATTTGAGGCCTTGTGCTTCTAGAAGAAACGGTTATTATTATCGAGATGGCAGAAGTATTAGGAAGCGAGACGAGACAAAATGCTTGGTAGTATTACTCCGTCTCTACATTCTGAGTTCAAATTCTGCTGAGGTCGACTTTGGCTTTCCATCTTTCATATCTCCCCCACTCCCTATCTCTCTCTAAAATATTTTATGTTGGATTAAAATAAATCAAATTTACATTAAACGGAAGGATTATTTTTTTGTAGAATACATATTTGTTACTCTTCCACAAGAATTGTGTTCGGAAAGACTTCGAATTTTCCTTCTCTTCATTGAACAGTCCAATGAAAACCAGCAAACGGAAACTTCGAAGTCATTCTCAACATTATTCCTGTAAAAGAATAACACACACACAGACACAGACACACACACATATATATATATGTGTATATATATATATATATATATATATATATATATATATATATATATATATACATACATACATGTATGTATGTATAAAAGTATGCGCATAATTGACTGAATGTGTGAATGAATAGAAGAATAATAGAATGGAATAAATAATAGATGGGTTCGTGAACGAATGAACGAACGAACGAATGAATGGAATAAGGAAATAATTAAATCAACAACCTTTTCTTTCATATGTCACACTGTGGAGCAACCAATCGGAAGTGAGATGACAGCAGACGATATTGGAGATAGAAGAAAGCGAGTGTAGGGTGTGCGGGGTTGGATAGGTGAAATGCGGGAGCTCAAACTGAAGACGTGAATTACAACATATATAAAGGGCAAAACCGATGGTGGTTGTGGTGGTGGTGATGGTGGTGGTATCTGAGGATCGTGGTGGTGGTGGCGGTGGCTGTGGTCGTGATGATGGTGGTGGTGGTAGTGTTGGTGGTGATGGTTGTGATCGTAATGAGATTTTGGTTTCGGTGGTGGTCGTCATGTTGGGAGAGGTGATGTCTGCGTTTGTGGTGGTGATAATACTAGTGCATGTGCTTCTAGTGTTGCCGTTTGTGATGATGTTGTTGGTGTGGTTGTAGTGTTGGTTGTGGCAGTGGTGATGTTGACAATGGTTGCGGTGGTGTTGGTGATGGTGGTGGTGGTGGTGGTGGAGATGGTACTTTTTAGTTATGCTTATGGTTATGATGCTGCTGTTAGTGCTGCTGTTTATAGGTTGCATTCAAAGACCCCTTTGGAGGTCGATAAATTAAGTACCAGGGGCGATGTAATCGACTTTACCCATTTGTCTGTCCTTGTTTGTCTCCTCTATGTGTAGCCCCTTGTAGGCAATAATGACATCAGAATCATTAGCACGTCGGGCGAAATACTTGGCGGTATTTCGCCCGTCGCTATGTTCTCAGTTCAATTTCCGCTGAGGTCGATTTTGCCTTTCATCATCTGGGGTCGATAAATTAAGTCAAAATACTAGGGTCGATGCAATTATCCTTTCGATGTCAATAAATTAAATATAATGGAGGACTGCAGCAGCAGCAGTAGTAGTAGTAGTTGTAGTAGTAGTAGTAGTAGTAGTAGTAGAAGTAGTAGTAGTAGTGTAGTCGTTGATGCTGTTCTGGTTTACTCTAAACACAACCGTGTTCCAGCAGGAGGTATGATCAACATCAAAACTATTCCACCCGTGACCATCCAGTATGTTTTTAGGAGTATACAGGGCTCTACTACCTGATATGTCTTTCTTTGTTTAAGATGGTAGCGTGTGACAGAGGAGAGAAACTGGAGGTTATTTCTTTGTAAGTAAAGCAACTGCATGGAGTCTTTGCCGTCAAATTGAAAGCGTTGATGGTGTGTTGCTGTGGGGATAATTGCGATAATTAATTCATGTGATGATGATGATGAGGAGGAGGTGGAGGAGGAGAAGGAGGATTAGGAAGAGGAGGGGAAGAGAATTGCAAGGAAGAGGAAGTCAACTACTGTGATGGCAACGACGACAACGACGACGACGACGACGATGATGATGATGATGATGAAGACAATGTTGCTGCTGCTGCTGCTGCTGCTGCTGCTGCTGCTGCTGCTGCTGCTGCTGCTGCTGCTGCTGCTGACCTTGTTTATGATGACCAAGATGACGGCGATTACGCTGGTGATACTGACGACAAGAAATATGACGACGGCGAAGGTGGTGATGATGATAATGAGGGGGGGGGGAAGAGGAAGAAGAAGAAGAGGAAGAGCAGGAGGAGGAGTGTGTTTTTGTTGTTGTTGTTTAGCACCGCCTGGAATGTGCTGGAGTAGAACCCCCGATCTAAAACCTTCCACCTATCAATCTATCCCCATTGTTTTTTTTTCCACAAATACCGTACATCTAAACGTGTTCTTCAAGGATGCATAATGTGAGAGATTTTGCTGTTATATCTAGCAACTCAAGTGACCATACCAAGGCACACTAGTCAATGGTGGTGGTGGTGGTAGTGGTGGTGGTGGTGAGGTGGTGGCGATGGTGGTGGTGGTGGTGATGGTGGTAGTGGTGTTGTTGTTGTTGTTGGTGGTGGTGGTGGTGGCGTTGCTGTTGGTGCCAGTGGCGGAGTTAAAGGTAGTCGTTGTGCTGATGACGTTGGTGATGGCGTTCATGTTTCCGGTGGCGTTGGTACTTGTAGTGGCGCTGGTGTTGATGATGCTGCTGCTGCTGATGATGATGATAGTGGCATTAGTGTAGCATCACTTGTGATGGTGGCGTTGGTTGTGGTGGTGTTAGTGGTATAGGTGGTGCTGTTGATGATAATGATGATGATGATCAAGGTGATGGTTGTGCTGCTGGTATTGGTGTTGGTGGAGGCGATGATTGTAGTGGTGGTAATAATTTCAATGTTGGTTATGGTGGATGTGATGTTGGTATTCGAGGTGGTGGCAGTGGTGGCGGTGGTGGCGGTGGTGGTGGTCGCGTAGATGGTGTTCGTGGTGAAGGTCGTGTTTGTGTTGGCGACAGCTTAAGATAAGTTGAGATAGCGGTGGTGTTGGCGATTCAGTGTGGCCAAGGCGAGGCGGTTTGATGATTGGTTGGCTGGTTGGTAGGTTGGTAGGATGTGATGTGATGGAGAAACCGAAGGTAATGGATAATTGATGAGACGACTAAGGTGACGGTGGTGGCGGTGGTGGTGGTGGCGGTGGCGGTGGTTGGAGGAGGAGGAGGATGAGTTATGAGAAGGTGTCGGAGGATATATATGATGGATGGTTTACTGGATGGAGGTAGAAGTAAGATGCAGATGTAGAAAAGGAAGTGGCGACTGTCTGACGTGATCTCTGATTGGTGGTGAGAAAGGGAGGTGGGAGAAAAGGTAGCAAGAAAAAAGAGGAGTAGGAAGAGGAGGGGATCAGGAGGAGGAGGAGAAAGAGGGGTTTGGTGACAAAGAAAATTAGGCTGACAGTTGGAGATGGAGGAGTAATGAGAAGGAGTAGGAACTAAAGAAGAATGTGATAATGATGATGATGATGATGATCATGATCATGATGATGGTAGTGAAGAAGAAGGAGAAGAAGAAATTGTAAAGAGAATAAAAGACAGCATTCGGGAAGATGACGATGATGATGATAATGACGACGATGACGATGATGATGAAGAAAGAGAAGAGGAAAGAAGAGAAAGGAGTAGGAAGAAAAAGCAAAAAAAGATATAAAGAAAATGAAAGGTAGCATTCAGGAAGATGACGAAGACGACGAAGACGACGACGACAATGACGATGAAGATGATGATGGTGATGATGATGATGATGATGATGATGATGATGGGAGGAGGAGGAGGACTGTGGTATAAATGCTGAAGAAGATACGGTGGGAAAGGACGCGGACGGTGATAATGATGATGTCCTTCGCTGATGTTTATTGTTAAACATGTTTTGGTCTAAGCTACTAAAATTTACTTAAAATTACTATTTCATTGTAATGATTATAACGGTTGTTGTTGCTTGATCCCGAGGCAGCCCACCATCTAACAATGATCAGATAAACCAATGTGCATTCCATTTGAGTTTTTTAAATGATTGAGACGAGATATGGTTGATATTTCTAGCAAAAAATGCACACCACAAATTACCTATGCATGAAATCTGTCCATCGATGATTTCCTAGGAAAACACTTCGATTTTGGTTGGATAGAATTTCCATCTAGATAAGAACAAGTGTTGCTGTCACAACGCAAACAACAGCAAGGCAGTACGTGCAGTGTTCTTCTTTTCGGGGAAATCCAAATCCCTGGATATGTATAGTATCATAAAACCAAAAAGGATAAGCTAGCTTTGGGAGCATTTGAACTCAGGTGTGCAGGGAGTTGGAGTATATACAGCGAAGGTTTCTATGCAACGTTATCGCACAGGCATAAGCAGACAATTTCGAAAAGCGGGTTGCATGAAGACTGGCTCATCTTCAGACAGGCTGCACTATTCTTTTCGTTTCGCGTCTCATTCGGGAGACCTGCAAGTTTGCACGTGGCTGCTATAGCAACTGCACCACCTTGCTCTCATGTCATGAGTAGTTTTGTGATACTAAGCGTGTTTGCGTTTCTGGTATGTGGGTATGTAGGTATGTATGTATATA
>NC_068997.1:22076276-22077002 GCF_001194135.2 Octopus bimaculoides
TATATATATATATATGGGGGGGGGTGCCTGTGTTTGCCCCCCCCATCACTTGACAACCAGTGTTGGTGCGCTTACGTCCCCGTAACCTAGCGCTTCGGCAATAGAGACCGTTTGAATAATTATTAGCCTTCCAAAGAATGAGTCCTGGGGTCGATTTGTTCCACTAAAAGAGGTGCTCTAGCATGGCCGTAGTGAAATGACTGAAACAAATAAAAAAAATACGCGCATATTGTCTTTCTCCCTCTTTCTATTTCTGTCTCTCTCATTCTCTCTCTCTCTCTCTCTCTCTCTCTCTCTCTCTATCTATCTATTTATCTATCTATCTATCTATCTATTTATACCTATCTATCTACCTAGTAGAATTGAAGAGTGATTGCCGGCAGCATAATTACATGTGTACCGTATTAAAATATAGAGAGAGCGTAATGAAAGGTAATAAATATCTATAAAATCAAGAGAAGTGTTAATTGATAAGAGAGTATACATATGAAACGGAAAATATAGAAGGGAGTTATTGTAGTAAAATCTAGAATATTAAATAAATACATAAATAATTATGTTGTTTTGGAAATAAAATTAAACAATTTCAAATAACTTTCATTGCAAAATATAATTTTATGCATGTAGCATTTATTAAGCAATAAGGGAAATAAATAAACGGTATAATTAATGTTGTTTGTATACATAAAAATGGAAAAGAAGAGGCAGAAATAAACAGGCACATAT
>NC_068997.1:22077376-22078040 GCF_001194135.2 Octopus bimaculoides
ATATATATATATATATATATAAGTATATAAATATATCTATGTGTGTATATGTCTGTATATATATGCATATATATGTATAAATATGTTTATATATGTATATGTGTACATATATATGTATATATATATAGATATATATGGAGAGAGAGGGACAGAGGGAGGGAGAGAAAGAGAGAAAGAGAACGAGAAAGAAGTCTCTGATGAAGCTATAAGGTGGTAGTCAGGCACTCAGCTATGAGTCCACTGCATCCAATGGCAGAAACGTCTGTAAGCTAATGAAGTGCCTAAGACAATTGTTCATTCTTCTGTCATCTCGTTTCCTTATATAGTCAGGTACAAAGATATAGGCATGTGTGCACATATCTTCATATGTCTTACGTTTGTGTGTGTGTGTGGGGGGGGTACGCGTGTAGGCGTATTGCAATATTATTCTAACTGCCTATTAAGCAGGGTACAATCTTTCCCCGATTCGACCATCCATTTTTCTTATTTTATTTCTATATAATAATAATAATAATAATAATAATATCAACATCATCAGTAGTAGTAGTAGTAGTAGTAGTAGTAGTAGTAGTAGTAGTAGTAGTAGTAGTAGGAGTAGTAGTAGTAGTAGTAGCGTTTTTGTTTTATAATAATCGACATTACACTATTACTTTATTTCTTTTTT
>NC_068997.1:22079976-22083115 GCF_001194135.2 Octopus bimaculoides
ATATATATATATATATATATATATATATACATATATATACATACATACATACATATTTATATAATACATATATACAAATGTTTGTGCGTTAGTATGTATATATGTATGTCTGTTTATTTTTGCGTGCGATTTCCCCCAGCCTTCGCTTCAAAACAAGTATTGGCTTGCTTAGTTTCCCGAATTTTTTTTAGTCCAGGAAAAGAGATAAAAAAATGTACCAGTCTTAAAAGCCTAAAGGAACTTGTTGGGGTTTATTTGTTCCTGTAAAAGTCTTCAAAGTGGTAACCCTGCATAACGGCAATCCAATGACTGAAACAAGTACGAAAAAATTAAACTACGAGTAGCGGTGTAAGAATGAGTAAATGCATATAGATGTAAATAAATGAATGAAAGAAATTTAGCCAACGCGAGGAAAACTGAACGAACAAAAGACAGGATAAATAAATTAAATAATCAAATGGATGAATGAGCTATAACGAATGGATTAATGGATGAATGAAATTAGGAATGAAAATAAAGCAAATTAGTGTAAGTCAACAGAAGGAAAATTGGAAGAACTAACGACAGGATCAATAAATTGTATATTTAAATGAATGAATGAATGAATGAATGAATGAATGAATGAATGAGCTATAACAAATAAATTTATGAGCGAATAAAAATTAGAAATGAAATGAAGGCAAATTAGTATAAGTCAACGCAAGGAAAATTGAACGAACAGACGAGAAGATAAAAAAAATTAATAATTTAATGAATGAATGAATAAGCTATAACGAATGAATTAATGAATGAATACAATTAGGGATGAAAAACACCAATAAGTATATGACAAAACGGGAAAATGGACGAACTAACGACAGAATAGATAAATTGAATAATTAAATGAATGAATGAATGAATGAGCTATAAGGAATGAATTAATGAATGAATGAAGTTAGGAATGAAATGAAAACAAATAAGTTTAAGTCAACACAAGGAAAATTGAACGAAGTAACGACAGGATAGATAAATTAAATAATTCAATGAATGAATGAGCTATAACAAATGAATTAATGGATGAATGAAATTAGGAATGAAATTAGGAATGAAATGAAGGCAAATAAGATTTTCTTTGTGTTTGGTTAAATCTGGATCAACCAATCGGAAATGCGATGTCAGGAGAGACAATTCTGCAGATGCCAAACAGAGAAAGGAAAAACAAGATACAAAGAAAGAAACAAATAAAGAGCGAGAAACAAATAAAGAGAACAAAGAGAGTGAGAGGAGGTGAGAGGGAGAGAGAGGGATATGAGAGAGGGTGAGAGAGAGAGGGAGAGGGAGGAGAGACAGAAATGATAGAAAAATATATGAGAAGAAAAGAATTTTGTGTGCATTTGTGTGTGTGCGTGTAAATGCATTTGTGTTTACATTGTCAGCGTATCGAAAAGCGTGTGCACATGTATGAATGCATATGCGCACGAGTGTTTGGAGTTTTCTACACGTTCATCATAATGTGTGCATGTGTAGATGTATGTATGTGTATACATGAATATGTGCATATGTGTATCTTTGTGTCTGTAGGATATGGTATATGGATGTGCATATGTATACGCGTGTACTTGCGTGTGTTTGGCGTGTGCAATTGTATGTGAGTGTGCACGTTGTGTTTGCGACTGTATTTGTGTGTAAGCATTATGTATGAGTACGAGCGTGTCTCTGAGTGTATGTATGTTGAATGTGAGTGCTCCTGTGGATGCGTAAGTGTGCGCGCGCGTGTTGGTGGCTTGGTGCCGAATTAACGTCAGCGAAGATTTATAAGACAAATGATTATTATAATGTAATAGATGGTTTATAGGAAAACGAGATTGGGCGAAAGAGAAAAACAGGAAGTGGAGGCGGAAGGGGTTGAGACGTAGGAATACAGAGGTACAAAGAGAGAGAGAGAGAGAGAGAGAGAGAGAAAGAGAGATAGATAGTGACAGAGAGATGCATAGAGAGACTGAGAGAGAGAGAAGTGACGAGCCAAACAGAAAGAGAGAGAGAGAGAGAGGGGGAGAACAACGGAAGAGGGAAGAAAGAGGAGTGCTGGTTGTTATTTGGCATGAGATGTTTGGCGGGAAATCCCGCATACATTGACGTTTCGCAGCTGCGATTGGTTCATTATAAGACAGCTAGTCTTATCCGTAGTTATAAATGGTTTAATAATAATTCAATAATGATAACAGAAAACAAAGGAAGGTGGATTGCACAATGGTTGAATGGTGGTCAAATGTACCTTACTGCTACTTTTCATTACATTCTTCTTAGATTCTGTGTTCAAATACCCGCTCCGCTTAACTATAATCCTTTCGAGTAATCCCCTACACCGCCCTTTGTCCATAAAATAGGCATTAGACAAGAATTCATATGGGCTGTCATCCTCTAATATGGCCGCCTGCAAATATTTCAGGTTGTGTGTCTATACAACTACTACTACTACTACTACTACTACTACTACTACTACTACTACTACTATTAACTACAAATAACAATAATAATAATAATAATAATTTCAGTTTTTGGTACAAGGTCAGCAATTTCGTGGGAGAGTGCAAGTCGATTATATCTACCCCGGTGTTAAATTGTTCAATCGGTACTTACGTTATCGATGCCGAAATGATGAAATGCAAAGTCGACCTTGGCGGAATTCGAACACAGAACATAAAGTTAAAAATCTTTGGGCACAATACCAATTGACACTCTTTAGCACTAAGGCTGAAATTTTTTTTAAAAAAGCAACAGGAAACCTCAATATATCGGAACAATACAATCATCTTAATATTCAGATCAAGCTGAGGAATACTTCAGTGGCTGAGTAATACTCAAATTTCTTTCAACGACCAAACTATATAACATTTCGTATTTGCCAGCATAAAAGACGATGTAGAATGTAGTGTAAATGCGGAGTGCAAAAATTGAAACGCATTCTCTCTCCAAAATGCTGCTGCATTTCACATGAAACTTTAGGCTCACAAAATCAACTTGTTAGATAAGTCAACCTATGTTTTTTGGCATTAAATTGTTCTCAATATAATTCCACTTGTGTGCCGCCAAGTGTGGTGTGTGCGTGTATATATATATATATATATATATATATATATATATATATATATATATATAT
>NC_068997.1:22083660-22084510 GCF_001194135.2 Octopus bimaculoides
ATATATATATATATAACTGTTTGTATGTATGTATGTGCATGTATGTGTGTGTGTGTGTGAGAGAGAGATTATTACCATCATCATCATCAACTATAGAATGCTAATGCTTATGCTTATAATCTTTAATTATATTTGCTCATGATTTCAAATTTCTGATGTTGTTTCATGTTCTGTTATTATTCTACGGTAATAAAGTAATGTATGTAGTTTTCCGAGTATGCTATATTTTAGATTCTCATTTTTATTTGCTTGATAGCTTGATTGCTTATGATCGTTTCATTACTATAATATTTTTCTTTATTTAAGAATGGTCGCAATCAGGGTGACACGTGGATTACATCCAAAATTGAGTATCTGTCATTATAGAACAACAGTTATATTTGAACGTGGCTTAAGAGTAAAGCCAACAATTCGTAATATGAATTAAAGTAAAATACAATCGGAGAAAAAAAGATAAAGATAAATAGAAGTCAAGATTACAAGAGCGATATGAGAGCATGACCGAACAACATGTTGCAACGGAGATATAACAAAAGAGGTAATGAGATTGTATAAAACAAATGGTGGATTGACATGAATGGATAAAAGTATGTAATGTATGCGTGTATGGATTGATGGCTGGATGAATGGATGTATGGTTGTCTGGTTATGTATAGATTTAAGAACCATTGTACGTATATATGTATCGACGTAGCGAGATACGTACACACACGAATACATATACATAGAATCTAGCACTACAAATGTATAACATATATATCTTTATATCTCCCTCCTCTCTCTTTCTCTATCTCTCTCTCTCTCTCTCTCTCTCTCTCTCTCTCTCTCTCTATATATATATATATATATA
>NC_068997.1:22087695-22091419 GCF_001194135.2 Octopus bimaculoides
TATATATATATATATATATATATATATATATATATCTGTGTGTATGTCTATGTTGGTACCCCCTACGTCGCTCGATAACCGATTTTGGTGTGATTACGACCCCGTAACTTAGTGGTTTGGAATAAGAGACCGATAGAATAAGTACTAGGCTTACAGAGAATAAGTCCTGGGATCGATTTGTTCGACTGAAGGCGGTGCTCTAGCATGGCCCCAGTCAAATGACTGAAATACGTAAAAGAGTAAAAAAAAAATAGAAGAATTCATGTATTTTTAAAATATATGTTTGAATCAAAGAGACCACAGACATTCAGAAGAGTTGGGGAAATTTGTTATTGATGTTATCACTTTTTTATTGAATGTAGAAAAGGTAAAGTCCAAGTCGGCATTAGAAAGCGGGACCTGGTTGTTTACAAAACGAAACTCATCTATTCATGTGCTACTTTTTTTTTATGGGAACTACATAAATGCGTTTAAGAGAGTATATGGGAGAGAATAAAAAATAAAAACGAGACAATTTATTGCATGCAAAACTATGAAATAATAATCATTACAAATGGTTTAGGCTATATGTAGATTTGTCGATATTTAATTAAAATGGCGCAGTAGAAGCGTTACGATAGTCTTGACATAAAACTGGAATAGTTGTAGCTCTGTCCATAAAGATTAGCGTTTACATAGGGTGCTAGATAAAAATTTCTAGTGAATAATCGCGACTACAGTTAATATATATGTTTTAGGTATTAATATTAAATATACAAATCTTGTGTGAATGTTTACGTCCTTTTGTCTAAAATCACCAGCACCATTTATTGCTTTTACTTCTACTTTCTGCTCACCTATGCTAGAATTATGCGCTTATTCTACTTTAGCTCCTCTCTCCCTCTCCTGCAATAATTTCTGCGTCAAGTTCTCAAACCCTACAGGCCCTCCTCTACAACGCGCATCTCATTCCTCGGTACCCATACATATAGATACACTATATTAAAGTAGCTTCAACTTACATAATCATACATCGCCATTTTATCACCCTTCCCTACACAATCGCACAGATATACACATGTCTATTTATCTACCATTTCTTTTTGAGACACACACATACACGCGGTTATGCTGGTGACCGCTTTATACATACAAGCACCTAGGCCTCACGTACCTACACTCAAATGCATAGGCACTGGCACTTTCATATAATATACATTCCACTCTTCACTTCTACATTCATATAACGTACTCAACCAAACACACAATGGTATGCCGACGTACGCCCATCTACAGGCACTTACATTTCATGCATCTACTCGCGAGGAAGCTTGTCCATCAGAAATTGCCAGGTAAATCGGGTTTGTCCAGCATATCCAGGAGATCACCAGCAAGAGTCCCAGCAAGTCAATGAGAACCATTGCCAATCATCTCTTGTTGTCTGAGTCAACGGTCAGACGTGTAGCGCACGACGAAATCAGTTACAAATCCTATGATATGAAACGAGGTAAGTTCATGTCCGATAACAACCAGGAGAAACGTGTGATCCGAGCAAAGTGCGCTGAATAAACTCAATTTCTTTAGGGATCCCGACATGTTCTAGTTATCAGGTGAGAACTTTGTCCAGTAAGGGAATGACATATGTTTCTAAGTCAGCCTCATTGAAGCCCCCACTGTTATGTAAATCTCGTTTCCAACGTCGTGAGAGTCATGAGCAATGAGGACCATACCATGTTTCTTTCCTTTTTCCCGCAAAATTTAAGGCTCAATGTGGCAATCTCTTTCGAGATAGTTTATAACTGGTCATCCAAGATCTGGATATATGGAGTTTCACACTCAAGAGAGAATGGACGAACATTATCATGATCATGTTTGCCCTAATATTTGGCCTGCTAGCTCTCTTGATTTAACCCCACTGGGCTACTTCTCCCGGAGCGCTGTTGAGAGAGCGAGAGAGAAACAGAGAGAGACTGAGTGTATGAGACAGAGAGAAACAGACAGGCCAGCAACAAGCATGCCCAGAATACCAACAAGATGTTGATGTCTACTGTTGGGGATTTTAGGATCAGCTTTAATAACGACCAGCTTATCCACATATTCAGTCGTTTCAGAAACCGTATCAAGATATTACAAAGTATATTAAACGTTTTTATAAGTCAAAACTGTGTTCTACAGTGTTAGCAGTGCTCTTACATCACTCTATAGAAGCCATAACCAGCACTGAAGTTGTTACGGAGTTTCATGTCGAACACGCCTGATATAAACATCAAAGAGAACGAAGAGAGATTTTGCTCCTTCTTCAGCGCCTATCTCTACAAATGAGCTGAAAACATCGAGTGTGAAGGTAGTTTTATGGAGTATCATTTTGCTCTCTATACGTAAGAATATCTTCACCAAACTGTATAAAAATATATTGATTTCTCTAATAAAAATTGTTGTTTCCTTTAAAATAAAAATTTGAAGCGAGTGTATACATGTGTGTATGTGTGTACCTGTGTATGTGTATCCGTATGTTTGTGTTTTATTTATTTACGTTATTATAACTTAGGAACGGTTGACTGTGTCGACGATCGTTAGGTTATGTTGCATTTGTCGGACAGCGTAACGAAGGTATTCTAAGTCGAAATTTCAAAGTCACTATCAAAATTTTCCTTGTGAAGCTAAAATATGATATATTATCTAAAGATAACGAAGTATCCTTTTCTAAAACTTTTGAATGTTTTTTATATGTAACTTCAAAATATAGCTAAATATTAATATACATTAATAATTAAACACACAAGTGAACACACATACACACACACTCACACGGCAACCTCACACACACGGCACACACGCTTACACCATCATAAGCACATATATCTAAATGCATCTATATAGATGTATATATGTGTGAGCATATATGTTTATGTATATTTAGTTATATATACGTGTGTGTGTACGTGTATGCGTGTGTGAATGTGTGTATGTGTTTATATATTGGTTTATGCCTATGTTTGTGTGTGTGTATGGGTGTGCATGTATGTGTGTGTATGTATGAGTGTATGTGTGTGCGTGCTTGTGTGCGTGTGCTTGGGTTTCAGTTTGTGTGCTCAACTTTGCACGTGATTATTCCATCTGCATATATATATATATATATATATATATATTGCATATATATATATATATATATATATATATATATATATATATATATATATGTATGTATGTATATATATTATACAGCAATATGTGTTCAGACGAATACAGGAAAATATGATTCTTGGCAAAATATTAATTTATTGTTATCTTAGAAATATGTTGAACGTCTTTGGGAATTGGGGGGAAAGACAAAACAAAACAATTTAGTTCTGATGAAAGAAGATAACACCACACACACACACACACACATATATATACATGCATGCATACATACATACATATATACATACCTATACATAGATATATACATAGATATTTATATACATATAAATGTATGTACATCAATATACATATATGTGTGTGTGTATGTGTGAGTGTATAATTTATTTACACATAGAATATATTGGTGTGTATGCATTTATATATCTACTTGTATACCTACATATAGTGGATGTATGTATGTATGTGTGTGAGTGTAGTTATCACTCTATTTCTCCCCCTCTTTCTTTCTCTTTCTCTCTCTATATTTTTATGCGTGCCCATATGTGTGTATGTATGTATATATATATATATAAATGTATATGCATGTATATATATATATATA
>NC_068997.1:22091429-22092278 GCF_001194135.2 Octopus bimaculoides
TGTATGTGTGTATGTGTGCGTATACATATAGACAAATATACTACGATCAATCTATATTTATTTATTTTGCAAAACGATATATCTTTATAAATATGATAAAAATCTATTAAAACTTCTTGTGTTTACCTAATCTATTTACTTGGTTTTATTGTCCAAGAGGATATACAAATTCTTTGACAAGGAATCTATTATTTCTTTTGGATAGGTTTTAAACTGATACGACAAATATTAGCAAGAAACAAAATAAGCACAAAACAAAACAAACCAAAAAAAACCCCTTAAAATACAAACACAGAAACCCGAAGGAAATCTCGTTTCTCCGATTGGGGGATTAGTGATCTCATATGGAGCACTATATATCTAAAATCTTAACGACAAAAATTCCTCTCTCTATACATAAACAGATTCTTCTGATTGTGTGTTTATCAAGGACTGTGGGACAATGTGTGTTGTTGTTTTTTTTTTTAAACAAAATAAAGAATGTGAAATATAAAAGGAATGAAAATGTACGCACCAAATCGCGTGCCGATGGTTGATAAAGTATGAAGAAACATTTATAATGGTGAAGTTATCCTACACGTGGTTAATTTTATATATTCATATATATATATATTCTTTTATTCTTTTACTTGTTTCACTCATTTGACTGTCGCCATGCTGGTGCACCGCCTTCATTCGAAATAGATCGACCCAATGACTTGTTCTTTGCATGCCTCGTACTTATTCTATCGTTTCATTTTCCCGAACCGCTAGATTACGGGGACGTAAACACACCAACATCGGTTATCAAGCGATAGTGTGAGGGGGGACAACCACAGACACACAAATACATACATACATACATATATA
>NC_068997.1:22092754-22095254 GCF_001194135.2 Octopus bimaculoides
CAGATTGTGTTACAAGACGCTCGGGAAAGAAAAGAGAGAGAGAGTATGACGGTTCGAGCGGAGTTCTTCGTCGGAAACAAGGAAAGTTCAAAGAAGGGAAAAACGGAGGACTGTATTTTTGAACTCGTTCATTACCCTCTCTATTGTCTTGATTTGGCCCCACCTGACTATCATGAAAAAGAACTTGGCTGGAACCAGTGTTGCATTGATGAAGATCTAACGTTGATCACTTTTTTTTTTGACCAACAAAATGAAAGGTTCTTCACCAATGGGATCCAAGTACTGTAACACCGATGGAAGGCGTGTGTGGTCCGCAGAGGGGTTATGTTAAAAAAAATAGACCTCATTGGGTCACATTCCACTATAGTTTCTTACTCAGCCCGTAAAATTTTCTGTTGAGCATCGCATTAAAGAATGCTCCATATTCATGCATTGAGTTCTGTAGTTTATCTCTTCTCTGTGAATCTTGTGCATGCAAAGCAACCTTTCATATACGCATTCTACAAAATATATAAGATGCTGTGAACAGCACCAAATTCCTGAAAACATCTGTAAAGAGGATCCTGATTGAGAAATATTAAAATAACTATTGAACGTATAAAGCATCTACTTGTATTATTTATAATGACTGGCACAAACACCCCCCCCACACACACAATATGGTCTAAATATCTTCATAATGATTCTATATACATATACGTATATATATAAATATATATTTATATCTATATATATGCATATATGTGCATACATATATATGCATACGTATATTATATATATGTGTGTGTATGTGTGTGGGCATATTAATGTATTACATACATTTAATTATTATATATTTGATATCTATTTTCATTTAGTATATATATGTATATATATATATATATATATATATATATATATATATATATATATATATATATATCTGTACAATATATGTAACGTACACACACACACACACACACAGACACACACACATATATATATATATATATACATACATATATATGTGTATGTGTAAACCTCACACTCACATATTCTTTTGCATTGTATACACACTGAATTCCCGCCGGTCAGTCTCTACAAGCAAGGGATACGCAAAAACAATATTTCTGCCCAGTGCAATCAACTTGTCTTCTTTACTTTCTTGACTCCCTTACGCCATCTATCTATCTCACTTTGCCCCCCCCCACTCTCTCTCTCTCTCTCTCCTTTTCTTTCTAACGAACTACATTAATTATTGCCTTAATTATTTTCCTTCCCTGTGTGTAGGAAGAAGCAATAATTACTTGCTTGCACCTCAAGTCAGCAGCTTACGTGATAGGTTCTCATTTAGTAAAATTCAAGTTCTCCTTCTATTCCAACGCACAGTTGGAGATGTCGCGGCAGTTCGCCTTAACTTGTCTCTCATAAACATTGATTTAGGCCGGATACTCTTGCATACTATACTGGAGGCTAATTTGAACGGCGGTTTATTATTTTTTGTTTTCTTTAGCTTTTGCTGGGGCGATACTGATGGCCTCTCTTGGGACGCTAAGTACAAAACTAAATAACAAAGCCAACATAAAAATAAAACAAACCAGACAAAAACACTCTCACGTAGAAAAGAGGACAAAGCAAAACAGAAAGGCAAATATTATATCATGAACTGCCAATCGCCACCACCAAAAATAGTGAAGAGTATATCTTGAAATAAAATAACAAGAAAGCGTGAGTGTGTGACTGAGAGAAAGAGAAAGATAGGGAAAGAGAGAGAGAAGGGTGGGGGAGGAGAGAGGCAGAAAGAAAGAGAAGGAGAGAGGGGGAAAGAAAGAGTGAATGAGAGAGATGGTGCAAAAGGAGAGACAAGGAGACATTGCATCTAACGTTTGGCATTTAGAGAGGTGTGCGTTGTGGGAATAAAATAATCGATAGCGAAGTGATGATGATGATGATGAGGATGAGGATGATAATGATGATGATGATGATGATAAGGATGATGATGATGATGATGATGATATTAATTACTATGTAAATAATAGTAACAACAAAATATGAAAATTATTGTTAATGTAATAATATTTTAAAATCATTATTAATATTATCAACCATTATCACCAGTAATTTCCATTATTATTGTTATCATTATTTAATATGATCATTATATTAGTATCTATTATTGTTTATCTACAGCAGCAACAGTAGTAGTAGTAGTAGTAGTAGTAGTAGTAGTAGTAGTAGTAGTAGTAGTAGTAGTGGTGGTGGTGGTGGTGGTGGTGGTGGTGGTGGTAGTAGTAGTATTAGTAGTTATGTTGCAGTTTTAGCATCGTTATTTCAATCCTATTTGTTGTTATTGATCTTATTATTACTGTTCTGATGTATAGAAAATCTATGGTCAAGGATTTTTCCAGCCGTGACAGTCCCGACATTTCCCTACGCACAGGTAACTCATGATGAGATTAACCAACACTTTTGTTGTTGTATTTTGTAATGCCCTGAATATTAGCTGCTATTTCCTGCACGG
>NC_068997.1:22099061-22100660 GCF_001194135.2 Octopus bimaculoides
CCGTCTTTCTCTCTCCCTCACTCCGTCTTTCTCTCTCTCTCTCTCTCTCCATGTTTCTCTCTCTCTCCGTCTTTCTTTCTCTCTCTCTCTCTCAGTCTTTCTCTCTCTCTCTCTCTCTCTCTCGCTCTGCGTGTGTGTACCTCCTTTCTTTTTTCTTTGTCAAAAATTTCTTTGAATTATATGATTCGAACTACGGAGGATAAAAAAATAATAAAAATATAAATTGTATTTAAAAAATTAAAACCTTCCAAAAACGAAAAGCAAATAGAATGTGAAAAAATAAATGTTTTACTCTTTAGGAAAAGCGCACATTGCACATGCTTTCTCACCAGACAGCAACCTTGCTCACTTCTACAAATCCACCGAGATTGAAATAGAATGCCCAGAAGAGTTCCTACAGAAAGCTTTCTCTTAGAGGCAGCAAGGATTATCAGGAGGGTTCTAAGCACTTGAAAGTCTACTGAAGACTTGTGGATAACTTGGGTTACAGGTAGTAACCTGTTATCCACATAATTCCTACCGGAAATAAGACCGAACCTGAGCCAAACCATAATGATGATGATGATGATGATGATGATGATGATGATGATGATGATGATGATGATGATGATGACGATGATGACGATGACGATGATTACGAGAATGATAATGATGATTTCTTATATTTGCCATTGAAACATAGTTCAGTGGAACCTCACAAGAACAGTCTACAATATTTGTCTGGGTTTGCGTAAAAGATGTGGAGGAACAAAATGGTGGTGGTGGGGGGAAAGGAACAGACTGTGATATGAGATAAAAGTATACACGGTATACAAACTATCTTAACAATAATAGCGATAATAACAAATACATGAATAGATAAATAAACAAATAAATAAAGAAATAGGTAGACAAATATACAAAGTAAAAACTAAATGTATCATAGAGAAATAAATAAAACGGTGGTTTAAATTATACAACTAATACCGTTTTAAACAACAATATGTTAACTATTTGCGGAGAGGTAGAGTCTGCCAGGCTCTGCCATTGACGAGTTGATATACGGTGCCAGCCAGCTAAATTGGATTCTGGAAATGGATGAGTGGGTGGTTGAGGCGTAGTATGTGGTAGTTCGGTCATGTTAGAAACAGGAAGAATACGTCCATGATAAATCGAAATTGGAATGCTATACTCTGAATATAAGCAGTGCCTCTTCTATAGGAGAAATTGGATTTTGCATAAATAACCATTCCTTTGGAATGTTTCAATCTAGTCTATCACCAAGCAAACACATTATTTCGTGCTTCTCCTCCTTCACCTCCTGTTTCTTTTCTTTCTTTACTTTTCCTCTTCCTCCGACTCGTCCTTTCTTGTTTGTGTTGTTGCGATTCTTCGTCGTCTTTTCCCGTTTCCTTTTTCATATTGGGCCACTTTCCAGCCAAACCTCACAACAGCCACAACCACTTCCAAAACTACCACCACCACCATCACCTCCGCCACAGCCGCCGCAGCCACCGCTCCCGCTGCCACCTGCCACCGCCCCACTACCGCTGCCACCGTCGCCGCTGCCGCCTTCACACCCTCCACTGCCACCACGACAGTAACAACTACAATGAAAAT
>NC_068997.1:22101468-22102647 GCF_001194135.2 Octopus bimaculoides
CCCTGCATTTTTATTTGTTATTGAAATGATCATTGCAACAATCATGATGATGATTATCATCATCATCATCATCATCATCATCATCATCATCAATACCGTGATGATGAGCATGACGACCATCTGCATCATCACAAATTTTCATCACCACCACCCCACCACCCCGGCCAACCCCAAAACAAGTTCAATTCTTAGTCCTGCTGAGGTTCCCCAGGACATACAATGAAAATACAAATCTGTCCTTTTCACCCACACTGCAATCCCTCCATCTACAGATATTCCGCATCCTAATTGTATTCTTGACGGTGTGTACGTAGATTTTCCCCTTCATACTTTATTTCCTTATTTTATTTATCTTTTTTGTTAAGTTACATTTGAAAACCAATAGCGACACGCTATATATATATATATATACACGGACACGAGAAGCAGAGAAGAAGCGGGAGGTGGGGGTGCTGAATGAAATTCATTCCACCCCCCTTGACTCCACAATCAAAGCTAGCAAAGGCTGATTACTCGGATGTCTCGTAAAGAAAGCATAATGATATTTGTGCCAAGCTAGAGGTTGGTTTCCAGCGATAATTATCATAGAGCATCGCATGCAACGAGAACGCCTTGGAATTGCAAGGATTTTTAGCATCTAATCTCGCAGGCGATCCATCAAGGATCAGATCTCAACTACCACTACCTAGAGAAGAGTCGTGGATATGGAGAGGAGAAGGGATGGGGAAAAAACAAAAAAAACAAAACAAAACAAAACAACGTCAAGATAACCTTCCCTAACAATAAAAACAACAACAATAATAATATAATAAGGTAAAAAAATAAATATATGTACATAGTCCACACGGTAAATATCATGTCCTACAACTTGGCCTTTCTCTATTTTCTTTATTTAAAGTTCTTACATGCATCCATCTTTATCTGTAGCTGCTTGCTCAGTTCACATTCTGCACGTTCACAATAATAATAATAATAGTAATAATAATAATAATAATAGTAATAATAATAATAATAATAATAATAATAATAATAGTAATAATAATAATAATAATAATAATAATAATAATAATAATAATTATTATTATTATTATCTCTTAACCATAATTATATTTATATACACTCACATATATATGTACATACATACACATATATGTATGTTCATATATGTATATGTATATA
>NC_068997.1:22102917-22103787 GCF_001194135.2 Octopus bimaculoides
ATATACATATATATATATATATATATTTATATATATATATATGTATATATATATATATGTATGTATGTATGCATGCATGCATGTTTCTATCTTTAATATAAACTTGAAAGCTTGCATGTATATCAATTTTATTTGATTTAACCATTTTATAAGGAGAATGTATTGTTCAGAAAGACAGGAGCTAAATTCGATATTTCGTTAAACCAATTCTTCGTTCCCTATCTATCTCTCTAGATATTACACAATTAAGGTCCCGTTTTCAAGAACACACTTTGAAAAGACGATAAAACCTACCGATACGTTACAGGCAGCTGTAAATAAAGATAACCGTTTGGTGTCGATTTCCGAAACACTAGAGTGAAATAAAGTTGCAAATCTGAGGCGGAGATAGGGTTTCAATCCCGGTTGAAAATATTTTCTTTCACTTAGAGAACTCATTGTCTAAGATTGTATTGAAACATCTGTCTTTCTACCTTTCGAGATATAACATGTAGCTTTTAATTGTTGCAGTCACTGCGGCCATGCTGGAGCACCGCCTTCAAAGATTTAGTCGGATATTTCGATCACAGTAGTTATTTTTAATCCTGGTAATTATTCTATCACTTTCTTATGGACGAATCGCTAGGTTACGGAGATGTAAACAAACCGACACCGGTTGTCAAGCGGCGGTGAAGAATGTGCACAAACGCACGCGCAGACACACCCACGCAGATACATACACATATGCATGTGTATATATATCTGTATAATGTGTGTAAATATATGTGTGCATATATATATATGTACATATATATGTATGTATATATGTATATATATGTATATATATATGTGTATATATGTATGTATATGTATATATATATATATATATAT
>NC_068997.1:22103992-22105178 GCF_001194135.2 Octopus bimaculoides
GAGAGAGAGAGAGAGAGAGAGAGAGAGACCCTGAAAGAATGAAATGCGCAGTCAACCTCCAAGGAATACGGACAAAATACCACCAATCATTTTCCCCGCTGTAATAACAATTTTGCTAGCTCACCGCCTTAGCCGTGTGCAATATCAGAAAACGCTAACCGGAGGTGCAGCATACGAAACTACACAGGCGCAAAGCGAACCTCTCAACCACAAAGCCATTCCCGCAACAAATAATATATCCATTTCAAAGGCGTAAAACAAAGTATGTCATGTGATAATGAAGTGACTTAAGAGTGGAACCACTCTTATATCGAAGATGCTTAAGAAACATGGAACCGTTTACAGCGTCCTATGCACCCATAAATAAAAGCGACTGGATTTGTTTATTTCAACCAGGCCCTCGAATTATAGGTGGTGATATCTTTGCGACGATTTATCCGCTCGGCTCATCGAACTCTTCCATATTTATATAACATAATATTCATAAATCGATAAGTTTTATACTAAAGTTGGTAATCACATACAGCTGCTCCAATGAATCACTGCTTCTGTCTAACCGTATTCTTTAAGCTCGTAACTTAAGTCCTATTGCTTCAGTCTTTGAGCTAACCTAAACAGAGAGGCACAGTGACTGAGATTTTGAGAAAGAAAGACGGGGTGGGGGGGATATATAGGGAGAGAGAGGAAACGAGAGAGTGAGAGCAAAAGAGATGCTGGATTATTTATTCAACTGTGACAATATGAATATAGCGAGATTTGACACTCTGACAGCTGTAGATTAATATTCTAATTAGCTGTCAGTCTCACCTCTGTATACGCTATTCAAAAACAGAAAAACCCGATACAGTATACTTGCGATTTAAGAAAAAAAAAAAGTATTTTTTTTCCCCTTATTTTAGTTGCATAACATGAAAATCACTGAATATGTTCTGAACAAGAACTCAGTCGGAGATACATGCATACATACTGAAATTACAAACATTTACACACACAAACGCACGCGCACGCACACACATACACATTTATATACATACATTTCTATACATATATATACTGACCGCACACATAACACATACACACCATACACACACAAACACACACACACACATATATATATATACATATATATATATAGTCGTAATATTAAATATATGCTTATGAGTGATACGTACATACACACACACGC
>NC_068997.1:22105315-22109536 GCF_001194135.2 Octopus bimaculoides
ATATATATATATATATATATATTTACGAGAAAGAAAGAGAGAGAGAGAGGAACAGACACAGACAGGGATGCACACGAAGTCATACTCATACAGAAGAACAGGTAAGCTTACATATAAACACACATACACTCGCCTCACAAAATATAGAGACCTTTACATACACACGTATATAAGATGTATATATGTGTGTGTGTGTAGAGAGAGAGAGAGAAACAAAGAGAGAGCTACACAGGAAGTGACACACATGCATAACTCCACAAACATGTATACACACATATAATTACACAAACGTTCACATGTATACATGCATATGTATAGGGTAGCGAATATTTTATCAGCAATACCCTGAATCAATATTCAGCCAGAGTTGCAATAGTTTAAAGAAAGAATATCTTGAGAAGATCTGAAGCTTTCCTTTGCCATATAAGTTTACACAAAATTCTATTACCATACATTAGTTTTCGCAAAAGCTACTTGGCTTTTAGATTTATGAGTGATTTTCGTTTTTTGAATATCTATCCACCTGTTGCTTTAGACATGTATTCATACACCTTTGAACCTAATGGTTTACACGTGAACATTACGCGAGCACATACACAGTCACACACACGCTCACACACGCACACACACACACATATACACTTACTCGCACACACACATATACACACGCACACACGCTCGGTTAAGAGGTTCCCTAGGCAACTATTTGGACCCTGGATCAATTCCACCAGTGCTAGACGTTTTGCATGTGTTCTCTCATACATACATACATACATACATACATACATACATACATACATACATACATACATATAAATATAGATAGGCATGTATAAATCCATATATATACAGATAAATAAATAAAAAAATATATATGCATGTACATATATCTTTTAAACTGCCAGATCCACTCACAAGGCTTTGGTAGGTCCGGGATATACTAAAAGAGATTTGCCCAAGGTTGTACGCAGCGAGACTGAACCTGGAACAATATAGTTGGGATGCAATTTTTTTTACCATGGTACTACACCGGCGCCTGTCTATCTATCTATCTATCTATCTATCTATCTATCTATCTATCTATCTATCTATCTATCTATCTGTCTGTCTGTCTGTCTGTCTGTCTATCTGTCTGTCTGTCTGTCTGTCTGTCTGTCTGTCTATGTACAGAGTATTCGAGCTAAATGTGGCAGTTTGTAGAAAATAAAGGAGAACACAATATTCCATATAAAAATAAAAGTATTCTAAAACATGGAAAATCGTAAACTCCATTAAGGCTGGGGAATAGCAGTTACTCAAAGTAACCGCCGTCATATTTCGCCACCGCCTCAAGAAGGGCTCCGGAACCTGGTGCATGTGTCCCCGAGAAGACCTTCAAAGACTTCTTTTATCTTGACCATGAGCTCAGTCATGCTGTTGCAAACATCTCGGTGGGCATCTTTCTTAATTGCACCCTACACATAGTTGGGATTACAATTGGGGTCATTAGAAAGCCATAATAGGCGCTGGTTAAGTCTCCGACATCTACTTTTCATTCTTTCAGGAGGAATGGTAAGGAGCCGAATCCTGCTGTCACACATGGCTTTCCAGCATCAATCTTCTCCAGCCAAGGTTTGACCACAGTCACCTGCAGCTTCACATAGCCTTCTGAATGGAGACTGAGGATCCCTTCAAAGATGTTTCAGTGGCATGACTTTAGACTCACAGGAGGCACACCCAGAAACCATCACATATTGGAGTAACTTGGTTTCCGTGAAATCCATAAGTGATGTCCATATCCTTCTTAAAGACGTTAGAGTGTTCACAAAGCATCGAGCATCAATCATGATGTCGACATTTTCACACCTGACACGCATCATCATGATACAGGTAATTCTTTCCCAATATTCTGATAGCTTCTGGGCTTCTATGTCAGCTAATATTTTCTAGGGCGGCGAGCTGGCAGAAACGTTAGCACGCCGGGAGAAATGTTTAGCAGCATTTCGTCTGTCTATGTTCTGAGTTCAAATTCCGCCGAGCTCGACTTTGCCTTTTACCCTTTCGGGGTCAACAAATTAAGTACCGATTGCGTACTGGGGGTCGATCTAATCGACTGGCTCTCTCCACCAAAATTTCGGGTTTTGTGCCTAGAGTAGAAACGAATATTTTACTCAACTATAACTGGTCACAATGCGATTCAAATTCTTTCTTGATTTTGCCATTCTCTAACATATCGGCCCAAAGCATTTAACTAAATCGTCTTCCCTTAGCCGTGAAGGTATTCAGAATTGCGTTTTCCGATCTCTTGGATAGCACTAGACAAATGCAGATGTCCATCTGGTACCTGTAAACCTTTCAACCTGTCCAACCCAGCAGAAATTGTCATTTTTGTATTTTGCAATCACGTCGTGCACTCTATTCCACTCACGATTTACTTCCTTTCTAATACGCATTCGCAATCATATATACATTAAGCCAAATGGGTGCCAAATATGCTTATGAACCATACATACATTCTTGTGCCTGTTAACAGAAGGAAAAAAATATACAGATGTACGGCCCTATCTAAACAGATAAAAGGCAGTAAGAAGAGTTACAGCAATATATTAGGGAACATTACATACATAACTGCATGTAGATTAGTTTTTCATTAAATTTATTATGGTTATGCATTTATATGATGTAAATTATTACCTTTATCTTATCTATAATGATTGCATATACAATACATGCACGCGCATATATTCAGACGCAAATACGCATGTTTATAATTGTAT
This sequence comes from Octopus bimaculoides, assembly GCF_001194135.2. Lineage (NCBI taxonomy): Eukaryota > Metazoa > Mollusca > Cephalopoda > Octopoda > Octopodidae > Octopus > Octopus bimaculoides. The sequence goes on from NC_068997.1 coordinate 22,108,072, forward strand.
ATACATCTTTATAAACATAAAACAAACATAGTCGTATATCACTATGTATATACACATATAACTACATATACATATATATATACATAGACCCATGTATATGTGTTCTATTTATTCTCAGCAGTGTTTCATGTTTATTAACTATTCATTGCTTGCATATATATATATATATATATATATATATATATATATATATATATATACATATGCATATATGCATACAAACTTCCTTGCATATATACATATATATATAATTGTGTGTGTGTATATGTATATATATATGCGTGTGTGTATGTATATATATATCTATACATACACACACATGACCATTATTATGATTGACCGTTGACTGAACACTATTCAATTTTTTTCTCCGTGTTTTTCTCCTTGTCTCCGTATTCTTTCTGTTGAAGAGCGTAGCTCGAAACGTCAAAGACTTTCCGTATTCCCGAGCGTCATACTAATATATACTTTTGTTATTTACACCACCTGTCCTCGTCTGTTGTTATTATTTGTATATTCTCCCATATATATATATATATATATATATATATATATATATATATATATATATATATGCATATATAAATATTATGTTTGTATGCATGCTTATATAATATATACATATACGCACGTATATACACATTTATATGCACACGTAAATGCTCACTAATTCAAATGTATGTATATCCAACTGATGCGTACTTGTATAATTTATATGTTTGTGTATGTATTTGTGTGTATGTGAGTGTGTATACTTACATACATTTTTATATACATGCAGATATTCATTATATATATAGGAATATTTATCTACAGAATAACTTTATTTGTGAATAACTTTATCTGTGAATAACTTTATACGTTTCTTTTATTATCGTTTTCCTTCTCTTTTTTCTTCATTTAGGTGTTGCCCTCACTGCATTACCAGGGAGACAATTCATGTGTGTAAGTAATGCATAATTAAACCCGGTTAAAATCTCACAGATTACTTAAATAAATTTCTTCAGCAGGCTCCCGTGTAGCAACTTCTTTTTACAATCTCCATGACATTTGAATTGCATTTAACAAAATTGATGAATCTTTGAATAAAATGATCCTTTGTTTTTTTAAAATTTCTTTTATTTTCTGAAGTATTGTACTTTTTGCACATTTTTTTTTTGTAAATATACAATCTCTCAGCGTTACTTTGAGATGCGCATGCGCGCTTTCTTTCAAGTGTAGGTACACACATTGATATTTTGGGGTAGGCGGTTTTATCAAACATGAAAGGCTAGCGGAATGCAGATCCGGCGTGCAAACGATTCTGCTGGCTCGCCGCCTTTACACACACAAGCACGCACATACGCACACATATCCATATATATGTCTATATATATGTATATATAATATAGACATATATATGGATATGTGTGCGTATGTGCGTGCTTGTGTGTGTATGCGTGTGTATACTGTATATAAGCACACT
>NC_068997.1:22109546-22110085 GCF_001194135.2 Octopus bimaculoides
ATATATATATATAATACAAATAATAAATGAGTATATGCATATATACGTACATGTATGTACATACTTACATCTGCCTGTATATATATAGATGCATATCTGGGTACAGGACGTTGCAAACAAAACGTAGACAAAAAATAATAAACGGAGTACAGAAAACACACAGGCCACATAGAGATACATAAATACGCGCATAAATATGTGTATAAGTGCGTGTGTGTGTGTGTAAACTGACATTTCGTCATACAAGTATATCAAACTGAGTTGTTTAAATAATTCTCTTTGGAATATTTCGAAGCACGCACAGAGATCTATAAATAATCCTTTCTACTATAGGTAGCCAGGCCTGAAATTTTGCAGTAGGGGGGCAAGTCAATTACATCGACTCCAGTGCGTAACTCGAACCTGAAAAGCAAATTCGACCTCGGCGGAATTTGAACTCAGAACGTAGCGACAGATGAAATACCTATTTCTTTATTGCCCACAAGGGGCTAAACATAGAGGAGACAAACAAGGACAGACAAAGCGATTAAGTCGATTAC
>NC_068997.1:22110821-22112017 GCF_001194135.2 Octopus bimaculoides
GCTTAGCGGTATTTCGTCGGTCGTTACGTTCTGAGTTCAAATTCCGCCGAGGTCGACTTTGCCTTTCATCCTTTCGGGGTCGATAAATTAAGTACCAGTTACGCACTGGGTCGACGTAATCGACTTAATCCGTTCGTCTGTTCTTGTTTGTTCCCTCTATGTTTAGCCCTTTGTGGGCAATAACGAAATAGGTATTTCGTTTCTCTTATCTTTAAGTTCTGAGTTCAAATTCCGCCGAGGCCGACTTTGCCTTTCATCCTTTCGGGGTCGATAAATTAAGTACCAGTTGCGTACTGGGGTCGATCTAAATCGACTGGACCCCTCCCCCAAAATTTCGGGCCTTGTGCCTAGAGTAAAAAAGAAAAAATAATTATGGGTTTATATTTATGTGCGTATATACATATTTATACGTACATACTTAAATACATATATACAACATACATACATACATATAAGTATATATGCACATGCACGCGCGCGTGTAAAGGGTTATCTGTAGTCGTGACCTCTGGTAAATGCGCTTGTGCATACATGTGCAAACATGCACTGCTACGCACACACACGCACGCACACGCGCGCACACATACACTCACACACACATACACCCTCCCCCTCACTGTCTCTATATTATTCATATTTAAACAACGGTATGCACTTTCATCTGTGTCTGTCTCTCGCTTCGTCCTCTTCCTCCTCTCTCTGTATTGCTTTGTTTTATCCGTCTCTCTCTCACTCCCACTCTCTCACATTTATGCTTTATTTCCTCCGTCTCTATCTCTTGCTTATTCTTCCATGTCTCTCCTCTCCCCACTCTCTCTCTCTCTCTCTTCCACTTTCTACTCAAGTAACAGAGACACATAATGAGAAAGAAACACATGCCCCCTCCCTGTTACCTTAAATCTCTTCCTCTCTGGGTTTATTCTTTCTTATTCACTTTAAGATTCCCTCACACGTGAACTAGCGCACATACACGTATTCGTACCGAAATCAACATACACACACACACACAAATAAAGAGAAAGTAAAGGAAGGTGTTAATTCTTGGCCTCATATATATCCCAGCAGCCACTGTAGCAGACCAACAAACATATAGATTAACCAACCCACCTAGTGTGAATTTTACTCAACAGTCGACCACCCACTTTGAAACAAGTACCCGTATGTATGTGTATTTGTGTGTGTGTGTGTGTGTGTGT
>NC_068997.1:22112511-22113171 GCF_001194135.2 Octopus bimaculoides
GAGAGAGAGAGAGAGAGAGAGAGAGAGAGAGAGAGAGAGAGAGAGAGAGAGGCGGGGGCAGAGAGAATGTGACAAAGGTAGTGCTTGTGTTTTTTGCTGTTAGAAAAAACATTCTTGACAAAGGTAAGGAGAAAAAACCTGACAGAACTAAATTGTTGGTGGGTCGAAGGTAAACGGGAAACAGAACGTCAAGCTCTTATAACACAACCCACCTAACCACCACGATTAAAAGGCGTGTTTCTATGACGTATGAGAGAGCATCTTTTGTGTCCTTTTGCTTGGCAGGTGGGCTAAGATTTCGTTCGCTGTGAGTGTTTTAGCTTTTAAATCAATCGCTACCCGAAGACGTTGTAAAACCTGGTTGAAATAATAATAGACACCACATCGCGACACAATATTCACTGTGCTATACAGTAAAGTTATGTTTTGCGTGTGTACATATATGTGCAAGTGTGTGTGTGTTATATATGTATATATACATACGCATATAACTTTATATACATGTATATAATATATATGTATATACTCAATATTCACACATAAATGTGTATATATATATGCATGCGTTCATACAAACATACATACATGCACACATACATACATACATACATATATATATATATATATATATATATATATATATATATATATATATATATA
>NC_068997.1:22113639-22115724 GCF_001194135.2 Octopus bimaculoides
GCTCAGGTCATATAAATAAACCTTCTGTTTCAGGTAGGCCCACAAGAAAAATTCCGGTGCTCTAGCATGGACGCAGTCAAATGACTGCAGCAAATAAAAGAATGAAAGAATAAAAGAATATATATATATATATATATATATATATATATATATATATTCATATACATATACGTGTGTTTGTGTGTATGTGTTTATATAGACTTATGTATAATATATACGTGCCTGTGTTTGCGGACATAGTGTGTGCTCGCACGTGCATACACAGAGATGACTAGGCAAGTGTTCGTGCTGCTATTCCTGTGTACGACGTACATAGCAAACAAAATGGTAGTTACATGTTAACATGCTAATTGAGATTTTATGATCATCTTTGACACTTTGAATGTTAAACAGTGTCTCTTTGTGGATCGACAGTTTCTGAAACATAAGAAACATAACCTCTCTTATCACATGTTTTGGGCTGTTAACTCTAATCTCTTTTTCTTTTATCTTTTTCTGTTTTTACTGTCTTATTAAGTTTGTATACAAACGAAGACTCACCATCAAGTATATTCTCATAAATTACGCTCAAGTACAGCAAAAATTGTTTGCTATCTTTAATATCCTTCTTGAACAAATATACATCTATATTACTAATGAAATCTATATATGAATGAATCTCATAGTTTCTCTATGTTTGACTGTCTGTCTATTTTAATTTTCACTGTGTGCGTGTACATGTAAATGTATGTGTATCTCGTGAACTGTTTCAAGTATACACACGCGTGTTTCAAGTACACACACACACACACACGAATACACACACACGAATACACACACACACATACACACACACTTACACATGTATTATTTAATAACAATTTAACTCAGCTGCATGCAGTTTGAAATTTCGTAGGCTTTTAGAATGAATCTAATTCACAAGGAATTTGGAGATGGCTATAAAATGTTAAACCTCTATTGGTAAACACCAGTCATGTGGTGCTATTTGTCTAGGGGGAACCTTGATTAATTTTTTTCTTCTAATTCGAATCCTTGGAAAGGCATAAGTAGAAACTAAACTATCGGCGGGTAGATAAGCCTTTAACAGGGCCGCCTCGTCATAACCAGGCACACAACAGATGCAACACACGCCTGCAAAACTTTCAATATATACCCACGTCTTCAACAGCCAAAATCCTACCAACTACCCACAGTGAGGATCTGGCTTCTCAAGGGCTGTAGTCTATAGAGCTATCCACACAGCATTCGATGGTAGAAAAATAGCACAACACGGGCATGACAGCCAATATTTTTAAGGGAAGTTATACAAAAAATATTCACTCCTTCAGGTACAAGTATAAGGAAAACTCCTCCATTATTTCCTGTTTCATGTGGAAACTCCGTCGCCATCAGCACTTCTCAACATAGAGTGGAATGTCATTGGTAGGCGCTCTCCGCATCCACCTGGTATTCTTAATTGCCAGTTTTGCCCCCACAAGAGACAACATATTTTCCACAAACCTGGGGTATTCATAAGAAGGAAGAATGAACAATCTTATTGATGCCATCACAGATACGACCTGTTAGTAAACTTTAAGACTCAGCCAGTTGTCAGTTCATTTATTTCAACTTAGGCCTAGCTACTTCATTCTTATGGCCAGGGTGCCTAACCCTTGTCTCCTGTAAAGATAAAATCACTAACCATGATGGCAATCTATCCTAGCCTCATCAAACTTTAATCCAGTACCACCACATCTGCTTACTTTTACGCAAATTCTATCGGGCTATAGTGTTAGTTCTACACTAACCCGTAACTACACTCCCCTCTGCCATGAGTAGTAACAAGTACAATGGGTTGTCCTATTCTCTTTCACTACCACATTTCTGTCGTTAGACTGTGACCATGATGGGACAACACCTTCAAAAATGTTTGTCATTATTTTAACTTCAAACCTCGTACTTATTTTAGCGGTCTCTTTTGCAGAACCGTTAGATTACGGGTGACGTGATAACTCAAATGGTGCTTATCAAGCGGTTTGGGGCACAATCAAAGACACAAGGATTCTCTCTCTCTCTCTCTCTCTCTCTCTCTCTCTCTCTCTCTCT
>NC_068997.1:22115734-22118953 GCF_001194135.2 Octopus bimaculoides
CTCTCTCTCTTGCACACACACACACACACACACACACACACACACACACACACACACAATGCTGCCACTAATCACATGGTCACGCAGATTGATTGCTACATTCACGGTGCAATGTCTTTCGTGTAGTGGGCCGTGGAAGATTTGGATGCTTCAGTCGGTGAGATGTCATCTGTAGTCAAGGGAAAGAAACATTCTCACTAGACTTCGTCAGCGGTTTTGGTTTCGAATTGCAGTTCCAGGACATCATCAAGGAGTAAGTCTCGTAATTTGATAAGAAACTCTCCCTCGAAAGTCAGTTCTGTAGAGTCGGTAGAATTCTGGTGCATAAGCATACCTAATACAGTATACATCTGTTGTAGGGAATCCATGTCATGACTATAAATACGCCGGATAATCTTGCGATAACTATAGGCGCATGGACATTTTCAACTTGGATTGGTTCTGTCACAACGGGTCACGACGGGTACATCAAGTGTATATATATATATATATATATATATATATATATATATATATATTGTCATCAGATCGCTGCGATACAGTGGTACCACCTTGTATTTTGTCTTTTACACACACACACATACTTCACACACACACGCACAGACACTCACATACACGCTCACACGTGCAAAAAGATGATAATGAGATGTGTAACAGAAATTATAATGTTCTATAACTAAGTTTGATATTTTCAAACGAAATGAAGGAGGAACAACATATATAAAGTTTCTCTGTTCTTCTGCATTGCTTTATAGCGTAGACAAGAAATCAACTGTGCGTGTGTTAGCTAACGTGTGTAACCATCTCTGCATGTGTGTGTTTTTGTGTATTTGTGTGTTTGTTTTGTGTTTGTGTGTAAGCGTGTATTATTTGTAACGTTCAGTTTTTCAAACTATGTTTACCCTTCTTTCTATAACTCTTTCAGTAATCTTTATATGCCTTTACATAACAAATGTCATCGCTTTCTTTGAGTTACTCACAGAAGATGCGTCTAAATTTGAAGTAAAGCGATACGCCAGTAGATAAATTGCCTCAATGGTAGACAGTGTTAGTTAGAATTACCATTTAACACCAGAAAAATAGAGAAGAGCAATAAACGTTAAATTTTGAAAATCGACTGTGAGTATTAACAAACGATCAGTGTGCGGCGTTTGTGCGTGTGTGCGTGAGAGAGGCAATGAAAGAAAAACCATTTCCAAAAAGAGCCCATAATAGCCTGTTTATGGACGACATAATACTCTTTTCACTAATTAACAGCTCGTTCGATGATCGTGACATTTAGCAATTTGATGGTTCATTAAAAACTTGCTATAAGATAAGGGGAATAACTCACCTATAAGACTTCCCCAGTATATAAAGTATATAAAGCTATACACGGAGAGAGAGAGAGGGGGAGAGAGGAGGAGTGAGAGAGATGGAGACAGAGAAAGATGGAAAGAGGAGGGCGAGAGTAAGAGCAAATCGTTTATTGTTTGCAGAGAAGAAGCGTGTCTCACAACCATTCAAGAAGTTCTGTCTGCAAGCAATTTCTATTTATGATAACAACTCTTATACACATAAAAGAAGAAATTTATTAAGCGAAAACATTGTACAAATTTGCAAGTCATGCTAGACGAAGTCTTATACACTTTCTTTCCTCTCGTGCAGCATATGGGAAAATTTGCTGACCAAACCAGACCAGACCAGTCTAGACCGAATGCATAGTTTTTCTGTTGCCCTTCTATCTTACCCCTTTCTCTTCCACGCTTTCTCGCTCTCTGTTGCTGTCTTTCATATATATATATGGATATGTGCCTGTATGTCTAGATAGATAGACAAAGAAGTATATTTATATATATATATATATATATTTATATATATATAGATATGTATATCTGTATATATATATATATATATATATATATATATATATATATATATATATATATATCAGGTGATGCTATTAAGTTAGACATGGCCTTGGCCAATCTTTGGTCGAAGCATATCTTCATTTTTTATAAGTTTGTATAGCAATATACACACGCGCGCGCGCACGCACACACACACACACACACACACACACACATATATATAGAGAGAGAGAATATTGGGTGTGATGCACAGAATTGAATATTGAGAAAAAAAGTCAGAATTTTTGGAAAAAAAACTTTTATTTCTTCATTATTATTATCGCGTTCGTTGCTCTCTAGAACTTGTCAAATACAATTTTTCTGTATTTGAAAAGTTCTAGAGAGGAACGAAAGCGTTAATAATAATGAAGAAATAACGACTTTTTTTTCACAATATATATATATATATACATATATTCACGTATATATACGTATATGCGTGTGCATATATATGCCTGTGTATGTATAAATACATACATACATACATACATATATATATATATATATATATATATTTATATATATACATACATATATATATATGCATATATATACATATATATTAATGTTACGTATAATGTAGATATAAAAACAGTCCACATTTGCTACATTTGCTACAGTGCATATGGATTAGTAAATGCGTGTGCGCGTATTCTATAAGTATATATATATATATATAATGGAACAAAAACGCAATATAAGACAATAAAACATCCAGACAGATAGACGATACAAGGCGGACAGGAAAAAAAGGAAGGGTCATTCGTCGCCTTCTTTCGTCAGTCAACTTACCAGATTTCCCTACAGTTTCGGACAACTACACTTGAGAGTGTTCGATTTGGTTGCGCACAAAAACGTCCAAGCTAAGAGCATCAGATTTTTTGTAAGAAAGAAAGCGTGAACGACACCAATGACAAAAAACGGAGAACATATTACACAATTACAAATACAAATAACAAGAATATAACTAAAGGTGTCCTTGGACTGAGGACGAATCAGACTGAGTTGGCGTGTATGAAGTGAGAGGCTTAAGGCAGAAACATAGGAGATGGACATAAGTGGTGATGACAGTCGGCAGTCAGGCCCAAAAAGAAAGATCATGGCTGGCCGAACACCGGTTAGGTGGAAGGAGGAGAGAGTGGTAGGGGACAGCGAAATTGAAGGGAAAGAAATCAGAGACAAAAGAAAAAGTACAGGGGAGATATACGAAGAGGCAAAGTATGAGTTAGAGAAAGAGATGGCCAAGAAATATGAGAGAGGGGCAACGATGAAAAAAAAGGGGAAGAAAGTATGAGGGGTACTAAAAGACATATATATATATACATATATA
>NC_068997.1:22119115-22120026 GCF_001194135.2 Octopus bimaculoides
TATATATATATATATATATATATATCTTCGTACGTAAACGAAATCATCAATTTGTCAGTGAGTGGACAAAGACGTTGCGTTGTTGGTTTAATTCGGTCTGTTTATTACTGCTCAAAGTGTGACTTATTCATAGAATATTGTCACTATGTCAGACTTTCATGATATCATAAACTGTACTAAAACTGCCATAAACTAATTCATTATATGCCTCTACGTTCTTAGCTGGGATACACTAAACGACAAAGCACGAAGAGACACAGTGCTACATACATAGTCCTTCCACTGGGCTGGATGTCTACTACATGCAAATGTGTATACATATATACGTACATATATATATATATATATATATATATATATATATATATATATATATATATATATACATACACACAGAGAGACATGCAAACACACACATATATATATATACATTATACATGTCTAAAAGATTATACGGTCATACATGTATATATATATAGACGCGTACATGTATGCATTTATGCATGTATATTAAAATTACGTGTATGTCCATGTATATATATGAGTCTACTATTTTAAATATACATACGTACATAGATACATATAGGCGCAGGAGTGACTGTGTCGTAAGTAGCTTGCATACCAACCCCATAGTTCTGGGTTCAGTTCCACTGCGTGGCACCTTGGGCAAGTGTCTTCTACTATAGCCTCGAGCCGGCCAAAGACTTGTGAGTTGATTTGGTAGATGGAAACTGAAAGAAGCCCGTCGTATATATATGTACATATATATATGCGCGCGCGCGCGTGTATGCGTGTGTGTGTGTGTGTGTGTGTGTGTGTTTGTGTGTGCGTGCGTGCGTGTTTGCGCACGTGCATTTTTCTGTGGAGTGGTGTATGTAGTCTTATACATATATTTATGTTTATTTGCATGT
>NC_068997.1:22120036-22122676 GCF_001194135.2 Octopus bimaculoides
TATATATATATATATTAATAAAAAGTGTAGGTGGCATACGAGTGAGTATATATTTATAAAAAAGAAGTTTGAAAACGCCACTACATAAAATAAATATTAATTCTTAATTTTCTCAGAGATTTTTTACATGTTTCGGTTTTTGAAAAAACGAACCTTATCAAAAATACATTTTTTTTTAATGTAATTAAAAGAAAAGTTCATAATTGTTTCTTACTGGTGTCAACCGCTGTCCGTGGAAGCAGCAGTAGTTAATTAACTACTGCTGCTTCCACGGACAGCGGTCACTCCCGTTTACCACTACCAACGGTGGTAGTTGTTTTGGTACTGGTGGTGGTGGTGGTGGTGTTGCTGCTGCTGCTGCTGGATATTGCTAACGACGTTACTGACGATGTTAAATAACTGCCGATGAAGAGGAGATGCAAGTTTGGACGATTAAGACGTTGATGAAATAAACGATGTTAATTAATTTAAAAGGATGCTGTTTATGATTGAGATGTGGGTGTGGTGCCATTTATATTGGCAGTGTGGTGTAGGTTATGACGTCAGTAGGATTAATTAACGTGTAAGCTGCTGAGCACTCCACAGACATGTGTTCCCTTATTTTTGTTCCTAGGAAGATTCAGCGTGACACAGAATTTAACAAAGCTGATCCATTGAATTACAGGTACAACTTAATTTTGGGAACTGAGAAAGTTGGAGCAACGTGACATAAAGTATCAGGCTCAAGGATACAACGCGCCGCCGGTTTTCGATTTACGCATCACGGAAACTGGGCAACTGTCCCTGTAAGTTCAAGGATTCGAAGACGCTAATGAGCAGAATATTTTACTGAAGCTTGTTGGAATGATTCTCTGTCTCACTACCTCTGTTTGCCAATCTCTCTGTCTCTCCGTCTCTCAGTCTCTCACCCCGTTCTTACTTTCACTTCATTGCCGAAAATTAATTGTTATTAATAATTATTAATAGTTATATATATATTTCATGCACACATGCAAACATCCATAGGCATACACGCACACTCACATACTCATACACTGAACTCTGTAACTAATCTTTTCGGGACCAAATGCGATACACCGTAAAATTCGCCCAATTACAAACCCAATGATATATCACCGTGACCCGTGTAACTGATATAATACAAGAAAGACATTTACAGGTTATTATAAACGAAGTGTTACAATCTATTCTGAGTTTATGGTGACATGAATGCTTACTTAAAAGTTATTAACATGATACAAATGTATACTGATATTTGAATTTCCTTTTATACAGCTTGCAGTATACAGTTAGTATATTTGTAAATGGAAATAGAACCAAATCAACAAAACCAACAACGAAAAGCAGTAAACGAATTAATCATCTGTATGATAAGAGAAACATCAGCTACTTCACATTGGTGTATGATAGACTATAAGACTACATTAATCATATTGTGTTTGTAAAGAATAGCGTATACATAATATACCTGGCAACGTTTCACATACAATCCTTAATTTTTGATTAATGAATGGACAAGAGAAGTTAGACGCATTCAGAAACGAAATGTGATATTCTCATATTTAACTTTGCACCTTCGTACTAGCAGGGAATTCCTATCAGATAACGAAACATTTTGATCACTCTATAAATATAGATGGTATCTAAATATAATAATAATTGTTTCTAGTATAGGCGCAACGCCAGATATTACGTGAAGTCAATTACACAAAACTCACTCCAGTATTTGACTTACAATTTATTTTATCGTCTACGGAAAGATAAAAGACATAGCTGACCTCGTCTGGATTTGAACTCAGAATTTAAAGAATTCTGTATATCCGAGGCACTTTGTCCTTCCCTCCAATGATTAGGCCCAAAATTCTTTTCAGATATAGGAACAAGGTCAGCAAAATTGAAAAGCGAGGTTAGTCAACTATATTGGTTCCAGAAGGTTTGCAAAGCAAGATTGAACACGGTGAGATTTGGGCTCAGTGTAAAAAGAGTCGGGACAATAACTGCCTTGTATTAAACTGAAATCGCTTTCAAAATTCGACACCAAACTAGTCAGAAGATTCGAAGAGCGGGGTTTCAATGATTATCCCGACACCAGTATTTTCCCAGCTACTGCAAATTATAAATGCAAGAGGATGAAAGGCAAAGTTGAATAAGGTGGGATCTGAACTTGGAACGTAACGAGCCGTAGCAAATTTCACAAGGTATTTCAACGACCAACACAGAATCGAATCGCCCTTACGTATATGTGTGTGTACGTACACACAGGCACACACATATACATATGTTAAAAGGTAAAGACAGACATATAGAGAGAAAGAGATAGAGAGAGAGAGAGAGAGAGTGTGTGAGAGAGAGACTTGTATGCGTGTATGTATATACATATATACATATTCACCACGTTCTTAACTATAGAACGGGCTGACAGCCATTATTGCTAATATCACCTCCCAAAACTGATACCGCCACTAATGACACTGAAATGAAACGAAACAATAACAAGTGGCGGCGCGGGGAGGAGGAGTAGCAGAATAACGAGGAGGAGGAGGAGGAGGAGGGAATGTGTTATTGTTGTTTTTTGGAGTTCCCAGTTGAGGTGTCGGTTGTGATGGCGGCGGCGGTAGTGGTGGTGGTGGTAGTGGTGGT
>NC_068997.1:22123983-22124586 GCF_001194135.2 Octopus bimaculoides
CCAATTGCTGACGGTTCTTTATGTTATAGCAATGTGTTGTTCCACTTTTAGTCATATGAAGGTGGTAGTGGTGGTCGTGGTGGTAGTGATGCTGGTGGTGGTGGTGGTGGTGGTAGAAGAGGAAGATCAGGAGTAGACAACGGGGAAAGAAAAAAAGACGTCGATAAAGAAAGAGGTGAAGAAAAGGACGGAAAACAAAATATAACATTAAAATACAATAAAATAATAGAAAAGAAGACTGAGAAATCGAAGAAAAACATTAAAAACAGAAGAATTAAGAAACATTGGACGTAGCTCTTTTCTCTGCCATAAAATGTCTTATTTATCAGAGACATGTATGATAGTCAGATCTGGCAGTGTAAGTATACATTGCTATTTGGTTATGTATATAGTAATATATGGTTGTGTATATACTACTTTACTGATATATACATCTGCTTCCTGTCAGTATGACACACGGAAGCAGATTGTTAACTGGTGTAGGGAACGAACATGTATACACATGGTAGCGCAAGCACTTATATCTCAGTACACATATTAACGTATTAAGATAAATCTACACATGTTTACATACCCATGCTAATACGCATAATCACACACACA
>NC_068997.1:22125260-22126101 GCF_001194135.2 Octopus bimaculoides
AAAGAAGAAGAAGAAGAAGAAGCGGAGGAGGAGGAGAACGGAGAAGAAGAAGAAGAAGAAGAAGAAGAAGAAGAAGAAGAAGAAGAAGAAGAAGACGATGAAGAAGGAGGAGAAGAAGAGAAAGAAGGAGGGTGAAGAAGAAGAAGGCGAAGAAGAAGAAAGGAAGGAAGGAAGGAAGGAAGGAAGAAAGGAAGGAATATATATGCCCTTCCTTTGACAGGTATAAGTGGGAAGAATAGGAAACCACAGTGGTTACTGTGGCAGTGGTGATGGTAGTACTGGTGCTTGTGGTGGTATTTGGCGAGGGGTTAGTAGTGCTAGTGAATTTGGCACACTACAGAAACCACTTCTTATTGTCATTGAGATTTTAGTCCATCTTGACTTATGTAAACAAAATAACGTTGAAGGAATTTCTTTAGTGTAGTTAAGCCCGTCTTCAGATTCACTTATCTTATTGTCTCTTATTTTGACAAGGAACAGCATATGGACCAAGTTGGCAGCACATTGGAGTGACCAACCAAGGGATTTTTAGTTCGCATACACTCGCAAGTACTGTATCGTCTCAGTAATCCAAGACATAAGCATCTTAACTTTGTAAAAGAGCCAATTTTATGTACATTCAATTAGTGGCTGTGTGGTAAGAAGCTTTCTTCCCAACAACATGGTTCCAGGTTCAGTCCCATTGCGTGGCCCTTGTAAGAAGATCTGACGAAAACTTAAAGCAGTCCGTCGTATATATACATATATATATATATATATATATATATTGTTGTACTTGGGGATGGTCATATTGCCAGTTTAGCCAATAAAAACACACGCACTGTATATTTGGTGCTAATTT
>NC_068997.1:22126198-22127598 GCF_001194135.2 Octopus bimaculoides
TTTTTTTTTTTTTTTTTTTTTTCCAGCTTTATATTACATTAATCTTATTAAGATTAAGATTAATGTAATATAAAGCTGAAAAAAAAAAAAAAAAAAAAATTAACACCAAATATACAGTGCGTGTGTTTTTATTGGCTAAACTGGCAATATGACCATCCCCAAGTACAACAACATCTGTTTCAACACACGATTTCACATAAAAAATCTTGCAAAACAAATATATATATATATACTTACATACATATATGTAGGCATGTGTTTTTGTGTTTACATTTGTCCCCCACCATCACTTGACAACAGATGTTGGTGTGTTTATGTCCCCGTAATATAGCAGTTCGGCAAAAGAAACCGATATAATAAGCACAAGGCTTACTATGGATAAGTTCTGGGGTCGATTTCTTCGGTTAAAGGCGGTGCTCCAGCATGGCCGCAGTCAAGTGACCGAAACAAGTGAAGAAATATATGTATGTACATAAATGTGTGTGTTTGTTCACATGTACATATATATGTTATACGTGTGTCTACGAGTGTATGCATGCATATAGGTGTGCATGTGTGTTTCTGTACATGCGTATGTGTGTATGAACTGATCACTTGGAATTAGGAAACGAACAGAATTTAGATGACTGACGAGAGAATTTTATCAATTTTATCAACAAACACACATACACATATACACTTAGATATATACATACATGCATATTGATATATACACACACACTTACATATATATATATACACAATAGTCAAGGTATTGAAATGATAAAAGCTTGTGTTGGACTGTCTAAGATCCTACAAGGAATTTTGACAGTAGGTTTGTTTATAGAAGAGATGGCATAACCTTTGAGAAAGACAAGGCAGCGCTGGCATGGATAAATGATACATTACCTCGTATACAATGGAAGAATAGAAGGGGAAAACACTGTTGGTGTCATTGTTAGAAAATAGATATACTTGCTATTTATCGACTTGTTTGGTCTGGGGGATTTAAGATAATACGGAGTATATCTTCAACCAGCATCGTGTCGTCTTAGAATTTTATATATCACAGGTTAACCGGTGGGTCATTTAAAGTCGGAACGAATGAAAACATATATATATATATATGTATATATATGTATGCATGTATGTATATATATATATATATATATATGTGTGTGTGTGTCAGTGTGGGTGTGCGTGTATAGTTACACAAAGATTTTCCTGGATATAGTGATATACTCACACATGCGACACGCAACCACACATATTACCCCCACACACACAAACACACATTGTATGACACACATGCACACGTCCATACGTAGATCGATGCATAAATGCCTATTTATATATAATTATGTGTATATATAGACACACTCACACGCACGCACACGCAGATATATATATATATATATATA
>NC_068997.1:22127748-22133836 GCF_001194135.2 Octopus bimaculoides
ATATACATATATACATGCAATTATTAATATAAGTAATAAGGAAGTCTCCATTAAATACCGCATATAAATGTTTACACATGTATGTGTATGTGTGTGCACGTGTATGTATGTATGTGTGTGTGTATGTGTGTGTGTGTGTGTGTATGTGTGTGTGTGTGTGGTTTAGAGTATCAGGCTCATAATCCTGTAGTAGTAAGTTCGAATCCTGCACTGGATTGTCTGTTGTCTTCTTGAGCAAGACGCTTTATTTCACGTTGCTTTATTTAACTCAGCTGGAGATGGAGAAATGCGATTTGAAGTCACTGGTGTCAATGTAGATCGGCCTCTGCCTTTCCCTTGGATAATATCAGTGTTGTGATGAGGTGACTGCTGGTATTCTTTAATTAAACAACCTTGTCCGGACTTCTGACTCCGAGAAGAAATTTCCAGGTGTGATTACACCTGGAAATACCTGTAAATAAAAGTTCTTGCTTTTTTTACTTGTTACAAGTATAGGTTCATACTTAAATACATACACACATGGAAGCATTCATATATATACACATACAAAAAACTCGTGAAATCTAGTCCAAAATCTTCATACTTGTAACCGAAAATGGAACGGCTCTCTGATGTCATGAATATTTCAAGGGGAATCTTCTAAAGGGTTAATTTACTTGTTCCTCTGTATATTTTAGTCTTAAATCTACTGTCATGTCTTCCACGGAAATTCACTGGTTATTTCTTGGGCGTGTAAAAGTAGACACTAATATTATTTTTATCCTCTTTGTGGATAATGTAAAAATATATTCTCGAAATATTTTCAACCCGAAAATCAGATGGGTTCAATTGCAAAATTTTCTACTGAAACAGGGATACAATTTGGTCTAATGAAATAATTATATTTAAAAACTACAGGTGATGTAACTGTTCCTTAAACCCCATTTTTTTGTGTCATTACTCTCTCTGTCTTTGCTGTTCTACAAAACAAGTGGCGGCTTAAAAGTACTATGACAGTCATCGCATTACTCTTACAACGAGACATTATCCCACAATGAATTTGCAGAATCTGTACCGAACGAACGTTTGGGATAATTGTCTGGTCTATAGAAGAAATCTGGACGATAAACATTAAAAACTCGCAATATTCTGGCAGTGACTACAAATTTACACAGAGACGGATGCCAATAGATTCTATCTGAGAAGTAAAGAAGGACGAAGAGATGTAAGATTACTGCAAGCAACCTTCGAGTGCCATAAAACATCGCTCACAAAGCATCTGCCAAATAATTACAGCAAAAATCAATACATCAACCAGTTGCTGAAAATGAAGTGACTAAAATCCTGCGCGTCGGTAGTGAGTTCCAACAGCGCTCACTTTGTGATTACCTTCCGCAGGAAAATAGATGGGCAAGGCTCGCATATCTCAGCAAAGAACTGGAAGATAAACTCTGTATATACCACAAAATTGTTATACGTGGTTATGTTTCCCGTAAAGGAATAAAAGATGACACTATTAACATTAAGTGAAGCCTCTCCTAGGCTTCTCACTACTAAATTATGTTACATATTGAAAATTATGTATTTGCAATCCAATAGCTGGAGAAAGCTACCAAACATTTCATGAACTAGCAATTAAGTGAAGCCTTTCAAATTACAAGACGCACTAGCAAGTGTGCGTTCTTTTCTAGATGATATAACGCATGCAATATGCAGTTTTCCAATAATGTCATGTAGTTATTACCTGCCATTGCGATATAATGTTACTAAAACAATATATAGTGCTCTTCCCAGAAAAGACTGCCCTAGGATACACATGAACAGCATTTTTGCCATGGAATACTTATCGACAAACTATTTTAAAATCCTACTAAATGCAAACTTAAAAGACCTATCAATTATTTAGGATAAAAAAAGTGTAGAAGTATCATGTACAGCCCGAGAAATTAGCTAAAAACAGATATGAACATCTCTAAAATTAGCGAGAATACAAATGGACAACTGCTACGACACCTGATATTTACATTCATACGAATAGTTGATTGGGCAATCGTTTATATTGATAAAGGTCTAAGCCAGAATCTGGAGAAGCTTTGATTTTAAAGCAAAGGAACTGATTGACTTACATGAAATTTGAAGATTTAAACTGTAAGTGGAATCAACAAAACTTTACCTGCTAGAAATAGCAACATAAATGTTTTTAAATCACATCCAAATGCTGGATGCTCAAGAAACCAAATGAAGAGCAGAATTTCGATCTCTGGATCATCCTGATTCCAAAAAGGTATAATACACCTACGTTGAGCAAGTGTAGATTGAGACGGACTGACAGGATTTCGCTTTGATTATTACAGACAGACATATCTGTGGGCGTGTGTAACTACTTGTGCACGGGTATGTATGCGTGCATGTATTGTGCTGACAGCTACCTCTCAAAGTTTTTTTTTTAATTCTCTCTCCGTTTATTTCTTTGTGTTACTTTCTGTTGAAGAGCGTATGCTCGAAACGTAAAGACTTTCTCACCTTCCCGAGCGTTAAACTAATGCACCTGTTTGTTGTTTATACATCTCTTTTCATCTTTTGTTTTTCTGTAAATTTCAACTATATATACATATGGTGAGAGATAGAAAGAGAGAGAAAGAGGACAAGAGAGATGCATGTGAAACAAAATTCATGTAATTCTATACTTAAAAATCTTTAAGCTTTTTCCATTGTTTATCTATTTAAAACAATTAACAAGAGCATATAACAATGTTTATATTTATAACTCAAAAACATTAAATGAAGTAGTTATTACCCTTTATTCTTCCTCTGCCTCCTCTTCGTTGCCATCATCATCATCATCATCATCGGCATCATCATTATTATCGTCGTCGTCGTCATCGTGAGCTTGCTGAACCGTTAGCATATCGGAGACAATAGTTATCGATATTTCTTCCGTCTCTTTACGTTCTATGTTCAAATTTCGCCGAGGTCGACTGTAACCTATGATCCATTCGTGGTCGATAAGATAGGTGCCAGTTGAAAACTAGAGTCGATGCAATCCACTTCCCAACTCATTTAATATCCTGGCTTTACCCTAAAACTTGAAAAGTGAGTGGTGAGCTCGCAGAATTGTTAGGGCATCGGACAAAAAGCTTTGGGACATTTGTTTAGGCTCTTCATATTTTGAGCTCAAACCCCGAAGGCGTCGACTTTACTTTTCATTCTTTCAGGGTTGATAAAATAAGTCCCAGTCAAATACTGGGGTCGATATATACGACAACCCTCTCTTTTACTGGACCAGTTCCAAAATTTGTGACATATTATCTTTATTTTATTAACTCAGGTTTTGTTGGAACACGTAGTGTCGTGCATCTGTAGCGGACTTGCTGCCTGCAGTATACGGTACCATGCTATCTGTTCTTTTTAACCATCTGATTATTCTGGCTGTGCCAAGGAGGCAAACAATTCTACCGGGCACTCTATTCCGATTTCCTTCGTATTCCTCTTAATGCATTGTGATATTGTCCACAAGGCCTCAACAAAAATTGCCACAATTTTCACACTCTTCATTCTCCGTAGTCAGGCTATTTAGTAATTAAGAAGATTGTATATATCTATTTTCTCGCTTTCCTTCTTGACTATTCGTGTGTCAAAGGAGCAACAAAATCAATTATATAGCATATGTTATGCACCTGGTCCACTACCACTAATTCCGCTTTGTTATGCTGTAGTACCTCATGTTTGGATTGGAAAATCCAACAGGGTTATTATTATTATCATTGTTCAGTAGTTTTATTTTTATAACGTGCTTTCACTTCATTACCGAGCGCAGCTCTGTGTGCCTTGGGTATGTGCTGTGATGCTCTTATTGTTACTGTATTGAAAGTGTTTTGCGTAGGATGTGTGCAGTAGTGCAATTTTCTGTATGTTATATATATTTGTAAGTCCTGGTGTTTTTGTTATGTATTTGTCTGAATATTTTTTTATTATACCAAATGCACCCACCATGATAGGAATTGTTTCTGTTTTTAGATTCCACATTCGAGTTACCTCTATTTCCAGATCTTTGTATTTTGAAAGTTTCTCCATTTCTTTTAGAGAAACGTTGTCATCTTCTGGTATTATTATTATTATTATTATTATTATTATTATTATTATTATTATTATTATTATTATTATTATTATTATCGTTATTATTATGTTTTTTCTTCTTCCTTCGGTTTTGTTTCTTTTCTTACCGAGTGTCTTCCCAACATCTAAGACAAAGAAACTCACTGTATACATTGATATGTCATTAAAATAAACATACCAGATTGTATATTTACGAAACCAAATAAAGTTATGTAAGAAAGACTATATATTTACATAGAAGGTTATCGTTCTCACAGCGAAAATGCTCCTTTCAATACATGTGACGTACCAGTTCAAATAATATTTTGCACTTCTGGCAGGGATTGTAAGGCAGGGATCATTCTGAAATAATTTTCGGTTCATTTTTGTTTATTCTTAGTGTTCGTACAACTACTGCACGCCGGGTGAAATGCATTGCGGTATTTCGTTCGTCTTTACGTTCTGAGTTCAAATTCCACCGAGGTCGACTTTGCATTTCCTCCTTTCGGCGGGTCGATAAAATAAGTACCAGTTGAGTACTGGAGTCGATTTAATCGATATAGCCCCTCCCTCGAAAATGGTGGCCTTGTGCCAAAATTTGAAACCATTATTATTCTTAATAGTTGTTATTCTTGTTGTTGTTACTATTACGATTATTGAAACAGGGCTGAGATTGCAGAATCGTTAACATTCCGGGAGAAACGCTTAGTAGTATTTCGCCCTACACGTTCTGAGTTCAAATTCCGTCAAGTTCAATTTTGCATATCATGCTTACGGGCTCGATAAAATAAATACAAGACAAATACTGGACTCAATGTAACTTAGTTACCCCCTGCCCCGAAATTTCATGCTTTATCCTATACTAGAAAGGATTATTATTATTATTATTATTATTATTATTATTATTATTATTTTTTTTTATTATTATATTTCTTTAAAGTTAAACATTAAGACTAGAAAAGCGAAAAATTCACATGCGATACGTTTATTTACATTATTAACTTATTTCAGCAACGTAATTTGACTAAATTTGTAATTTAGCTTCGCAAAAACACTACACTATCGCACAAGAAGAAACAAAAAATATATAATATCGGATAGAAAAATAAACGCATTTGAAAAAAAAAAATAATAAATAAAACGCTCGAAGAAAACACACAAAAAATATCCAAAAAGGTACAACAGACAAATGAAGTTTATGTTGACGTGTTTTGGCTGTTTGTCTATGGAAACCATACGTTTTTTTTTGTTTTTTTTTTTGTATTTCTTAATAAAACAGAAGGCGGTCTAGCAAGAATTGTTGATATTTGGTAGGTTTATATTTATTTACTTATTCATTTTACTTTATTTGTTTTTGTTTCTGTTAGTGCCGAAGAGAGACCAGATGGAGTTTGTAAAGAATAGTAGTGTTTATCTCGTTACTTCTGTTGACGTTAGATGCTGTCATCGAGTGTTAAATATACGTCGAGATACACGGTTGCTTACAAGATATACATTTAATCTCGCTCGCAACATGTGAAAGATGCATACACAAAACCCGTAAACTACTCCCTTTTTTTTTCTCTCTCTCTCTCTCACATACACATACACACATATCATTGATATCTACACATACAGACATGCATACTTACGCATATGCATATATACTTAATGTACATGCATACCTATATATATATATATATATATATATATATATATATATATATATCCATGTGTACACATATTCTATATATTACCTCTATACATACAAACATGATTATATATGTACACACGTATCTACATGTGTCTGTGTATATACACACGCACACGCACGCACACACGCACACACACACACACACATATATATATATATGAGATATGTGTGTATATTTATGTATTTATATATTTACAGTCATAGGCATACGCATCCATTCACACAGACACTCAAACATACATACACACATATGTTCTTACATACATGCATACATAAGAACATACATATACACATACGTAGGAGCATGCATATATATATATA
>NC_068997.1:22137028-22137444 GCF_001194135.2 Octopus bimaculoides
TATATATATACCTGTATATATGTATGTATAGACACACACACGATCACACGCACAGACACACACACACATATGTGCTGTGTATGTGTCGTATATAAAGCTGGAACGAAATAGCATATCTGAAGAGATTTATGTCCGTAGCTCAACAAGTTTCTAGTGAAGTCTTTAACACCCCTTTCTATTCAAGGATTAATAACAATACAATAGGTCTGTTACAGTCTTTCATTGTCTAATCACACAAACCTACATATATATGCATTTATATTTAATTTCATTTTCGTAACTATTCTTTCTACTCTGTTCTTTAAGTCTTTTTTTTTTGTGTGTATTCTCCTTGCTACAGTCTTTTCACTTAGTATATTGTGTATTGTTGTGTACTGTACCATTATTTAATTTTTATTATATTTTATTTTTTTACT
>NC_068997.1:22138582-22139584 GCF_001194135.2 Octopus bimaculoides
ATATATATATATATATATATATAAGGTATACATACATTCATACACACATATGTATATGTAGGTGTGTATGTGTGTGTTTGTGTGTGTGTTTGTGCAATAATAAAGGCTTCACTTTAATATTTATTTGTTTGTCGATACCATGTTTTCTCTTTATTTCTTTTCTTTTCTGTGTATCATTTTCTTCTATGCGGGTAGACGAGATGATAGATTAATCTAAAAATTCTGCTATATTCTTTGTTGCTTCCAAATGTAATTTCAATGCATTATTCCAGCAAAATTTTCAGTGTTTTGGGAACTAGCGTAATATTGGTTTGATATTTTGGCACAGAACCAGTAAGTCAGGCTGTAAGCCTATTACATCAACGCCAGTGCACAAGTTGTACTTATCTTATCGATCCCAAAAGGACGAAAGGCAAAACCGACCCCGACGTTGTTTAAACTCAGAACGGAAGGACTGCCAAAATGATCCAAGCATTGTTCCCGGCGTGCTAACGATTGTGCAAGCCCATTGCATTACCTTTCTGTAATATTAATTTCAAATTAAGGCGGCGAACTGGCAGAAACGTTAGCACTGGGGGCCAATGTAATCAACTTAATCCCTTTGCCTGTCCTTATTTGTCCCCTCTATGTTTAGCCCTTTGTGGGGAGTAAAGAAATAAGAAACGCTAGCACGCCGGGCGAAATGCTTAGCGGTATTTCGTCTGTCTTTATGTTCTGAATTCAAATTCCACCGAGGTCAACTTTGCCTTTCATTCTTTGGGGAGAGAAACATTAAGTACCAGTTGCGTACTGGGCTCGATCTAATCGACTGGACCCCTCCCCCAAAATTTCGGGCCTTGTTCCAAGTGTAGAAAAATATATTAAGGTCAGCAAGATTACACCAAATCCAGTGCTTAACTTGTTCTTACTTTATCGATCCCGAAAGTTTGAAAGGCTAAGTCGACCCTAGTAGAATTTGAACTCAGAGCTTAAAGAGAGATGAAATACCGCTAAGCATATATA
>NC_068997.1:22139706-22141028 GCF_001194135.2 Octopus bimaculoides
TATATATATATATATATATATATATTTATATATATACACATTATGTGTATGTTCATCTAGACACACACTCATGCACACACCCATACAAACACATTGATTCAGACGTGTATTAGATGCAACTTGCACATTGTTGGAATAATTATCGTCTTATCGTCTCCAAATATAATGTTTCTTTGAAACCTGCTCTCAACCGATCAACACGTGTACTCTTTGGGATAAGTAGAAATGATTGTCTGAAATCTCCAGAGATTAAGTCTGTGACTCCGCCCATAATATTCCTGTTACTTCTCTTATTCTCTGATGTTTAATAAAGAACCTCAGATTGCATATCTGTGAAACATTATGCATTTATCTTATTCATGTAACTTGGTCTCCCTTCGAACATTTGCCCGTCCTAATTCTTCACCAGCGTTGGTCAAAGAATTGTGAAAGTTCACACGTGTGTTGGTAGATTCTGTTATATGAAATCAGACTTCTAGGAATTCTGTATCAAGGCACTGCAATACAACACTAATCATGAGAACGAACTTTTAATATAATTAGATAGTTTTGACTGTTTATCTGTTCTTTTCAATTTTCCTTCTTTCAGACATTGCAGTGCAGTCATGCTGAAGCACCGCTTTGAAAATCTGTGTGTGTGTGTCTATTTGTCAGTGTTAAACAGACCACTACCTGTTGTCAAGCGTTGATGGCGGGCAACCACACAAACACAAACTTATGTATATGTATGCGTGTGTGTATGTTTATGTAGATATATGTATGGCTGTGCTATTTCATTTCAATATATATGTGCTTTTTTGTCACAGCTAGGTAACTGTCGTCGGACAAAGATGAGGTAAAAGCAGTAACCTGTGTAGCTGTGTAAGACAGGATCGAAAAGGAAAATAATTATGCGTTGTATGGTAGTCATATTTTCTCTTCTGTTAGAGGTACGCACACATACAAATACATACGAAAAAACACACACATACACAGATAGAAAGAGAGAGAGAGAGAGAGAGAGAGACAAGAAGGAGAAGAATAAGAAGAGGAAGGGGAAGTCAGAGAGAGGATCGATATATATATATATATTGCGTATATATGTATAAACTTGTGTGTGTGTTTGCGTGTATATATATGCATGTATACACAGACACACATACGTACATATGTATAATATATAAATATACATATATGTATATATGTATTACTCTATTTTCAAACTAAATTCGAAATCAACACGACACACATACTCACTTATGTATATTCATGCATAGATGCATGTATATACATGTGTGTGTATATGCATATATATACATATGTATATATTAATATGTATATAT
>NC_068997.1:22141144-22142158 GCF_001194135.2 Octopus bimaculoides
TATATATATATATATATATATGTATATATATTTATATATATGTGTGTGTGTTTGTGTGTGTATATATATGCATATATGTATGTGTATACAGACATGCGTACCTACGCCGATGTGGGTAGTTAGATACATGCATAGATGTATTATATACACATGGAAACATACATGCAAAGATACGTGCAGAAGAATAATCTTCACACAGATATATATAACTATTTAGAAAGAAAGAGAGAGAGAGAAGGAGAGAAAGAAAGAGAGAGAGAGAAGGAGAGAAAGAAAGAGAGAGAGAGAGAGAAAGAGGAAGAGAGTAGGAATCAATGATGTGTGAGCGTATAAGAAGCGAGATAATGGGAGATGAAATAAGAGACAAGAAGCAGCGTGGAAGAATTAGATGGAGTCTGCTGGGATACCATATTGGCAAGAAAGAATGGAGGACTTTGTCGGCGAAGAATTGGTAAAGTCATCTGGTCGGAGAATAAACTTTAGCTTGACAACACTGATGTGACATCCTAAACGTTGTGGTGGCCTTTCTTGTTTTCAGTAATGGTTGTAATGGTAGTGATAGTGGTGGTGGTGGTGGTGATGGTGGGAGTGTGAGCAGTTGCGGTAGTAGTGAAAATAGTGATAGTGGTTGTGGTGGTGGTGGTTGTTGTGGTGGTGGTGGTGGTGGTGGTGTGATCAGTAGTAGTAGTATTGGAAGTATTGCTAGTGTGTGGTGGGTGATGATGATTGTTGTGGTAGTTGTGATAGTGTTGAAGGATACCAATATGCTGCAGCGTTGGCGTTAGTGTTGATGCTGATAGTAATGGTGTTGACGTTGGTGTTGGTGTTGGTAGTAGTTCTGGTGGTGATAGTAGTGATGGTGGGGGTCTCGGGTATAGAGGCTGAGGGCATTGATTAGTCATTACTATTGTTGACGACGGCTGTGGTGGTGTATGTGGTAGTCGTGCTGGTATGGTAGTTAGACTGATAATGTCGCCGGTGGTGGTAGTGTTGGTGGTGGTGGTGGTGGTGGTG
>NC_068997.1:22142558-22144427 GCF_001194135.2 Octopus bimaculoides
TAGTCGTGCTGGTATGGTAGTTAGACTGATAATGTCGCCGGTGGTGGTAGTGGTGGTGGTGGTGGTGGTGGTGATGATGAATGTTGTGGTGGTGATGATGGTGGCGGTGGCGGTGGCCGTAGTGGTGATAGACGTGGTGGTGATAATAGTAGTGGTGATGGTGATGGTAGTGGTAGCTGTGATGGTAGTGGTAGCTGTGATGGTAGTGTTAGCGGTGGTGATAGAAGTAGTGGTAGTGATGAAAGTGGTGTTGGTGATGGCAGCAGTGGTTTTGATGGCAGCAGTGGTTTTGATGGTAGTAGTGGTGGTGATGATAGTGGTGGTGGCGATGGTAGTGGTGGTGGTGGCAGTGATGGTAGTGGTGGTGCTGATAGTAGTGGTGATGGTGATGGTAGTTGTGGTGATGATGGTAGTGTTGGCAATGATGCCAGTGGTATCGGTGATGGTAGTGGTAAAGTAAAGGTAAAGTTATCTTCCCGAGTCATGCTAATTCATAAGGGCTGGTTTCCCGGTTTCCTCACTTAACCCCACGCCAGTCCGTCTCAGGTGAGTTGATAGATACAGGAGGAGAGAGAGTAAGAGAACGGTGTGGCAAAAGAGTCAGCAGAAGTTTGGCATTACCTTCTTCAGTCGACATGGCGTGGAGTTTAGGTATTTCGCACACACATCGCCCGATATGAGATTTGAACCCGCGATCTCTCGACCGTGAGTCTGCTGCTCTAACCATTAGGCCATGTGTCTCCGCAAATACATGCATTACACATATTAATACGATTCATGACATTGTTGTTGTTATTATTATTATTATTATTATTCACTGTCTGGAATCGAACTCGGAATCATGGGGTTAGTAGCCCGCGGTCTTAACCACTACGCCATATGCTCTCTCTCCTCCTGTATCTTTTGTATGTCCGCGCATAGAAAACTGTAGTGATCTTAGAATAAAAAGGTTATTTTCATTTACGAATACTCAGGGAGAAAGAAAAGGATAGGTATTCACAGAAGTTGTTGATATTAAAGTTCTTAAACCTGATCGTTTGTGTGTTCGAAAACTGTAGATATTTAAGATACTTAACTTATTTTGAGGGAAATTTATAATATTCACAGGAAGTTCCAGTCATTCAGAGTCATTTTTCGTTGTCCTGCTGGGTTTAAATAATATTCCTGTGCCTTCGGCTGTTGATTGGTCAGAGCAGCGAAAAAACGTCCAGCCGCTGTCAAGGTTGGCGCTAATCTATAATTGCTGTTGTTGTTGTTGTTGTTATTGTTGTTATTATTATTATTATTATTATTATCATCATTATTATTATTATTATTATTATTATTATTATTATTATTATTATTATTATTATTATTATTATTATTGTTTATTGAGAAAGCAGTGCATGACCTTCAGGCGGGGGCCAAGTTAGAATTTTCTTCAGGTCAATTAGACCCATCGCTTGAGAACCGGTTTTGTCATTTTTACGTTCCCGTGACATAGCGGTTCAGCAAAGCTAATTGATAGTATAAGAAACCTTCAAGTTAATACCCCAGTTCGATCGCCGTCGAATGACTGAAAGAAGGAAAAGATAAATGATAAAACAGATTTATGTATACGCAGGTGTTTATGTATGATATATGATATATGTATAAGAAGCGAGCTGGAAGAAACGTTAGCACGCCGGGTGAAATACTTAGAGGTATTTCGTCTGTCCTTACGTTCTGAGTTAAAATTCCGCCGAGGTCGAAATTGCTTTTCATCCGTTTGGGGCCGATATATTAAGTACCAGTTGCGTACTAGGGTGGATCTAATCGTCTGGCTCCGTCCCCCAAAATTTCGAGCATTGTTAGAGTAGAAAAGAATATATATATATATATATATATATA
>NC_068997.1:22144777-22145409 GCF_001194135.2 Octopus bimaculoides
GAAAGAGTGATAGTTAAATGTATAGATAGATAGGTAGGGAGAGAATGAGAGAAAGAAATACAGATTGTCACGTAAATAAAAGTGAATACGTGACATCAGTGAGAGGGGGGGGGGGCAGAAGACACAGATGTACAGAAAATGCCGAAATATATAATAAATAAACTAGTAAAATGCCTTAGTAACAACCGAAACTAACAACAATTACAAATTGCTTTATTGACCAACCAAACAGTCCAATAGGTTAAGACATAAGATTTACGGTGAACCCTTTCACCATCACGCTTCTGTCCTACAGCCTACCAACTGTATTGTGTTTTTAAACTCATATCAATGATAAAATCATTTGTGAAGATAGCAAAATGGAAGGAGGCGGAGAGAGCAAAGGAAGGTAAAAAGGAAGAGTAGGAGGAGATGGAAGTAGAGTATAGACGTATAGAAATGAGAAATGAAGATAATGAAAATAAGGAGGAAAAAAAGTCAAGATGGAAGGTTTATTGCCGTTTGGTCAGAGAGTTTGACGTAGGTCTTACGTTAAAGAAAATCATTAGGTGAAGAAATCTTTAAGGATAATAGAGCAAACTGTACTCCCCTTTTCGAACTATCATCTTACACTCACACGTGCATACACGCAT
>NC_068997.1:22146087-22148594 GCF_001194135.2 Octopus bimaculoides
ATATATATATATATATATATATATATATATGAGGCATAAGGAAAGGAAAGACGGAATGAGTCAGTGTGAGAGTGAGTGAGAGAGAGACACAGAGAAAGAGAGAGAAAGAGTGGAACATACACATTCTGTTTCCAAGCATGGAATTTATGCACTGTCTGATAGAGTTGGTATGTTGAGCCAATGCTGCCGTATTGTTATTAGTTTGTATTGCGTAAATTTCTCTTCATAGCATTTTATTTTATAAACTCAGCGAACTATTAAATCTAAACTGTTCATCCCAAAACAATATTAATAAATTTTAGGACATTCCCAGACGATAAATCAAGAAAGAAAAGAGAGTCTAGTTTTGCAGAGCTCTTAACGCTAAAAGTTCTTTTTCTACCAATCAGACCGCATTAAGTTATTTCAGTTTGGATCTTGTACATTCATAGAAAGACGTTTAGCCAATCTTATGATGACAATTCCGTGAGGCTATAAAGTAACTAGCAATGTTATCCTGTCATCACGTAGGTAATCCAGCTTAGCCAATTGTTTTGCCTCACTGATAAATATACTCCGATCTCGAAGTATTAGGAAACGCAACAAAGCCTCTTTTATATGAAACTACCAATACGCTCGGGCGGCTTGTCCAGAGAAATGCAACTCTTCCATATAAGATATCGTGATACTCCATAGAACTCTTCATATCCTAAATATGATATATATGCCATCCACAAATAGTTTTAAATATGCTGTGTCCTTGGTCTGCCGAAACCTGTATATCCATGCGTTTGTTTCTCCGGGGAGTGCATTGCATAACACATTCTTTCTCTGGTTACCAAAGTGATGGTTGAAAATCTACCCTACAGTCGCTGTTTTATAGGATGTCACAGGCAAGAAAATCTGAAAATTGCACGAAACATTCTCGTGAGCTTTTGTTCAAATCTCTTGCTTAGTGTCCATGCTGGAATGTATGAAATATCGATTAAACGACTGCTTGGAAAAAAAAAAAGAACCCTCTTCAGGTTATCAGGATTGGAAAATTTTCGTGTAATTCTGAGTCGGTGTAGGGCATATATATGTTGTACGAGACAATCCTGTCACATAAGAAGACAGGCAGAAAGGTTAATGTAGTCAATGACAATTTGAGCTCGGAAAAACAAAAACGAAACGTACTTGAATAGGAAAAAAAGCCACATTACGCATGAATGCCAATGCTCAAAGTGACGGTATTGCAAAAAAATATAAGAAAAATGCCAGTAGCAGTGAATTATGTCAAAATTATCTTTAAACCACAATGATGTGTATTTGATTGACTGAAACTTTGGATGACGGATTCCCGGCCCAGTCGACATCATGTTACTGCTATGCATAAAAAAAAAAAAAAGAAATTCAAATGGACAAAAAAATCAAGGAGATAACAGTGAAATGTTACCAAAGAAGTGAAACAAAGAAGTGGGTAGACTGAAACAAACCCGAAATTTTCATGGTATTGGAGTATTTAAGTTCGGTGAAGTACACTAAGTTTGCGTAAGTGTGTGTATGTGTATCATAAATTTATATCATACACATATTTATATTTTATATATAGGTGTGTGTGTGTGTGTGTACATGTCATTTTGCATAAAAAATGGAAGATATTCGAGATAAATTTGACGATATTTCATGGATCCTTTTATATTTCAGGAGTAGCTTGAGATATTGACGAATAGTCACCGGTATTGGAGACCATAAAAATTAAATTTGTAGTTGAGAAAAAATGCTATCTGACATGGAGGATTAGAAGTCATCTGAATATTGGAAAGATATTGCCTTCATCTAGATGAATCGCGCTGGGTACCAAAATGCCGACGTCATGACTGCGGCTCATGACAATAGTAACAACCACACGAATGAAATTTACAAGGCCACCAACGCCAGTAACCATACTACAACCATCATTTACTACCAATACCATCACCACTACTACTACCAACATCATTACCACTGCCATCACTTTATCACTACCACGACGAAGACAACGACGACCACCACCACCGCTACCGCCACCACTACTACTAACACCACCACCAACACTACCACCGCGACTACCACTACAACTATCAACACCACTGCCACTACAACCATCACTATCATCACCACTACCACTACCAACACTACCATCACCAGCAACAATAACATAACAACAACAGCATCAACATCATCATCACAATCACCACAAAAACCATACAGCCACCGTCATCATCATCATCACCACCACCTGCACCACCAACAGTCTCTACTGCCGCCGCTACCGCAACATATACATATATATATAACCCCTACCACAACCCCCCCCCATTCCTTGCTACAACCACAATCACAAACACCATTCGCTGCCACGACCATCACCATCACCACCACAAGTCCCCACACCACCACAAGTCCCCACACCACCATCTACCAGCCAAAACCCAACACTTCTGCCAGCATCACTGTTCCCTGATAGCCCCGCTCCAGCCTCCTCCTAAATTACGTCCCGCCGCCAG
>NC_068997.1:22148983-22149426 GCF_001194135.2 Octopus bimaculoides
TGTTATCATCATCATCGTCGTCGTTGTTGTCGTCGTCGTCATCATCACGAACATCAGCGACATCATCAATACCGTCTTCTTCTTCTTCTTCTTCTTCTTCTTCTTCTTCCTTCTATCTTTCTTTCTTTCTTTCTTTCTTTCTTTCTTTCTTTCTTTCTTTCTTTCTTTCTTTCTGTCTTTCTTTCTTTCCTTCTCCCTTTCTTGCATGAATCACTCATTGTTTATGACCACTGTAAGATATAATACATTTTTGCAACTAGCATCTATCTATCTGTCTATCTACCTATCTATCTATCTATCTATCTATCTATCTATCTATCTATCTATCTATCTATCTATCTATCTGCCTGTCTATCTATCTATCTATCTATTTTCTATTTTTCTTTGTCCACACACACGCATATACTCCTACACTGAGATATATATGCACACAGTAATATATA
>NC_068997.1:22149778-22161522 GCF_001194135.2 Octopus bimaculoides
TATATATATATATATATATATATATATACACCCACACACATTTATCTATATAAATTACTCTGTCTATATATGTATGCATATATATATAGATTCACACATAAATGCATATATACATACATGCATACAGACATAAATACACGCATACATACAAATACACACACTCGAAATTTTGGCTGCGTATTATGTATTTTGTTATTTTAATACAAATTCTTCGTTTTCGCGCATCCCCTAAACGCAATGACGTCTCGCGTGTATTACCCTTGCTTTGCATTCTTGTTATCCTGGAGGCTAATAAAATAACCCTTCTCTTCTTTTTCTTATTTACCTTCATTAAATTGATTATGATGATAATAATGATGAAGAGTATCATCATCGTGTTGAATGAACATCGTCAACATTATAATCGTCATTATAATCACCATCGTCATCGATTTTGTTATTGCTGTGTAGGCAGAACCGTTCGAACCTCGGTCAAAAATTCTGGCGATATTCCTTCCGACTCATTAATATCTGAGCCTAAATTCTGTATAAACAAGCATTGTCATTCATCGTTAGTAGGTTGAAAAGATAAGTACTGGTTAATTAATGGAGTCTATATAATCAATTAGACTCCTCTCCGCAAATTTCAGTTTTTTTTTTGCTAAAATCGTTAGCTCGCCAGGTAAAATACTTAGCATCATTTTCGCCGACTTCGACTAAGGCTATTATCAGTTGGGGTTCGATAGATTAAGTACCAGTGAAACACCGGAGCCAATGCAATCGACTTAACCCCTCCCCCCAAATTCCAGGCCTTGTGTCTATAACAGAAGGGATTATTATTATTATTATTATTATTATTATTATTATTATTATTATTATTATTATTGTAAATTCACTCCTCAGAGCTCTCGATTTCACTTGTTCCGGTTACTTCTGTAAAGGCAGAAAACAATCTCTTGTCAAGGGTCTCACTAGTAATTTTTTTTCCGACCATGCCTTTCTGGCATGCATTTCGTCATACACCGCGAAGCCAACTTAGTCAAAATAAAAACGTGATACGCTGTGTAATACGAGAACACAATATTGCAGAGGATTCAGCACTATATAGATTTTTACTATGGCGTGTGAGAAATTTAGTTCTGATCAGGTGGTGGTGTTGTATATTAAAACGACATGGTATCTTGGTAAGTTTTCTAACTGCGATCAGAATAGTAAGATTTCGGGTTGGAAAAGTAGACTCAGAAACGGGCTTTCTTTACATGTTCAATGAAAGCCTCGTATATCTCTCAGGCATCTTTGGATAGAAGAATATATGTAATTGCTTTCTTCATGTATAACAAAATTCCCTACTAGATGCTCCAGATATATGAATGCCTTTACGTTCTGAGTTTTAATCACGCCGTGGGCAACGTTAACTTTCAACATTCCATGGTCGATAACAGAGCGCACTAGTCAAACACTGCTACAGAATTCTTCGTCTTGAATCTGAATCTTGTGCCTGTGTATAAAATCAATAATCACCACTCCACTGATAGAATTATATAAATAAATAGAATACATTGAGATTAGATCAATAAGAAACCAATGGATTTTAACATTGACTGGAACCTGTGCGTAACCATCAGCATTATCAGAACCACCTCTAACACAGTCACCGCCACCCCCGCCACCACCACCACCACCGACACAATCACCAGCAGCATCACCACAACCATATTTACCACCAGCACCGGCACCACCAACCACAGCACCACCAGCACTACAAACACCACAGCACCACCACCACCACAACCATATTTACCACCAACACGGGCACCACCAACCACAGCACCACCAGCACTACAAACACCACCGCCGCGGTGACCGTCAAAATGATTTATGGCGGGGACAAGTAACAGTACTATCATTACGTGTAAACTGGACAGGCATTAATCGCTTCTGTATCGATACCAATACTGTAATTCACTGTACACGCTTTCGGAAATCGTGGCTACTGGAAGCCAATTGATTCCTTTTGCACAACGTATTTTATGGGCGTATAAACACTTCTTGCCGTTTTGTTTTTGATTTTTTTTATTCTACTCTTCTATAATGTCGGACATCAGTGCCTACTTATTAAATAGGAATAAAAAAGATAATTGCCGAAGCGTTGTATCGTCACACAGATACACACACACACACACACACACACACACACACACATATATATATATATATATATATATACATATATATATACAAAAAGAGAAGATAGTGAGTGAATTAGATACATACATGTGTACATATATTCATACAGATGCACAGAGAGAGAGAGAGAGAGAGAGAGATAGAGAGATAGAGAGAGAAGAGAGACAGAGAGAGAAAGAGACAGAGTGAGAGAAAGAGACAGAGTGAGAGAAAGAGAGTGAGTGAAAGAGAGAAAGCGAAAGAGAGAAAGAGAGAATGAGAGTAGCTGACGAACAGAGACAAAGAGAGAGAAGTGTGAACGAAAGAATAGCATAAGCTGGGAGAAGGGAGTGTTTATAAAAGCAGAAAGGCAGAAATATGAATTGAGGAAATACCTACAGTCACATGTACAAAGGCATTCTTACCCTAAGAGAGAGGAAGACATGAATAAAGAGAGGAGAGAGGAAAGATAAGGAGGAGTGAGAATAAAGGAGAGGGAGCGAGAGAGAGCGAAAAGGTGTGAGAAAATCTGGTAACATAAACTTTGAAGTAGAATGAATGACCGGCAGTGGAGTCGGAATCAGTGAGAGACAAGGAGTGTGTGTGTGTGTGAAAGAGAGAGAGAGAGGGTGGGGAGAGAATAAACAGGGAAGAAAGAGACAGAAAGAAGAGAGGGAAACACACGGCGAATCAGGGAAAGATGCAGACGGAAATGACGTATGTGAACACATGTACAGGAAACTTCGTACACGTTTATACGTTTGGACATTCAGGGAAATAGTTATAAGCATACACATAAGGCTTAAATTCATGCATAAACAAGCTCTCTCACTCTCTCTCTCTCTCTCTCTCACACACACACACACACACACACACACAACTACATTCAACTCAGTTATGTCCGCACGTATACACAAAACACATATCGACGCACAAACCTAATCGAACTCAACCACGCGGTTATCCCTAAGGATATCTATATATATATGTATTTATTGATATAAATATATTGAAAAACCTAAGAGATTTATTGATGTTTGCACTTCTGCGCATATGTATCTAGCATCTTCATACATACATACATACATACAAACATACATACATACATACATACATACATACATACATACATACATACATGGTATTCCATCTTCTGCAAATTTTACACTCACACGTTCACACATAGACGTATTATAGTTGGGTGGCTGAACAAATGCGCTCTGCCTTCAGTTAAAGGGCATGTAAGAGGGCCTTTTGTTTTTTATTCTCGTAGACTACGTTTTACAGGGAAGTAAGTTTTTATCTGTTGTAATTATGATTGAGTTATTTATTGTTTCAGCGATTATTTTGGGTAGATTATGGCTGGTTGTTTAAGTGCTTGATCATTACGTAAGTGCAGAGAGCATCTGATTATAATTCTATTATTATGTAAGAATGCATCAAGGGCAGCGAGTTGGCAGAAAGGTTAGCACGCCGGGCGGAATTCTTTAGCGATGTCTCGTCTGTCTTTACGTTCTGAGTTCAAATTCCGCCGTGGTCGAATTTGCCTCTCATCCTTTCGAGGACGATAAATTAAGTACCAGTTGCGTACTGGGGTCGATCTAATCCTCTCATGATACTTCGGGCCTTGTGCCTAGAGTAGTAAAGATTATGTAAGAATGCATGAATGTATAAACGCATGCATGTATAAACGTATACATGAGTATGTCTATTTAAGCACACATTTATTGATTGAAAGTTAGCTTTACTACAACGAGATTTTAGCTTCAGTTCTACTGCGGGGCAGACTTGGCCTTTCCAACGATTTGCGAGTGAATTTGGTTGCGCAAATTTGAGTGGAAACCAAGCGCATATGTTTATATATGATTGTGCGTGTGCGACTGCGTGCTCGTACGCGTGTTTGTGCGTGTGCATGCGAAATTTGGACATTGTTCGGGGACCATCAGAAGCTGCTTCAATTCATTTGGTATCCGAGAATCTTTGAATGATTACGGGTTACCTCTGGCCTGATTTTGTATCTGACCACGACTATACTCAGAAACTGTGTTGCATACTGTTCCTTGTATGATTCAGGATCGTTAGCTCAAATTGTTTGGTTGTTTTCCGAATAGGATCCTGCATATCTAATTCTCTTTCCTGATGATTTGGCTGGAGTGGCGGTTCATGCTAGTCGACCACATGCCTCATAGTCACGGTGGATGAGGAAGTCTCTCACGGCGAAGGTGACTAACAAGGATACTGCTTGGAAGGCTTTCTGGGATGTCACGAGTAAATACTGCCAAATAGTAGCAATGCACAACAGCACATGCGTCAATACCTGACTTTTCTGACCTCTATTTCTATCTATAATAAGTGCTGTAAAGGATTCTACATCTGAATTTCATGCTACTTTACGTGAGGCTTTGATGAGGCTTAAAATTGCAGCGATTTCGCTCACTTTCCAATTTTAAAGACATTAGAGTATTGGTACCAGAAGTTGTTGATCTTAGTGATTGGCGAAGACAGTGAATCTAGGTATCTTGAGTGAATGCACGTAAATTTTAAATTCAATTACGTTTTGACATTTGAAATTTACGTTTCGCTCTACTAATGGACGATAATAAAATATAATCTTGGTTGTGATGGTATATATTTCATGCGCTTCGTGTTTCTGCGTAAATTGTATGGTATTTAGTGGTGGATTTGCGAAATCACTTCGCTTCATTGAATGCTTAATATCAATATATTTATTGTCGAACCGTAATGATATGCAATATAAATGTACAAAATTACACACATCATAAATATGAACACCGACACACATATAAGTACATATATGTATTTGTGCGTGTGCCGGGGTGAGAGTGTATACATATATAACCACACACATACAGTTGGCAAAATTTGACGTCTACCGTCAAATGTGTGTATATGTAAATAAAAAGAATGTAAGTAGTTGAGTTCTACAACTGTTTCAAAAGCATAGCGGGTGAATCTTACATAACATTATGAATGTGTTATAAAGGTCCGTTGTATTTTTTCATGAAATGAGTGTGCAATTATAGTACTGGTGAATGCAAAAGGAAGACAAAGCTGGGACTGAGATAGTGAGATGGATATAAGTGTGGATTCATTTCGGTACCAACATACTCGAATTATTGTATGGCTACAGTGGATTATTATCTTATGAAAGTTCCATAATGATAGGAGGCAAGGGCGTAATAGAAGAATGTACATACAAGCGCGCGAGCGCTCACACACATACACACATACACGCACAAGCACACACATACATATAAATGTCTCTATGTGTACACTCTTTAAGTGCTTTTGTATCTATGTTCATATATGATGGACACTAGTTTTATCTCATTTCTTCAATGTAACCTGATGCAACACAGAACTATCTAACTAA
The DNA here is from genome assembly GCF_001194135.2 of Octopus bimaculoides. Classification (NCBI taxonomy): domain Eukaryota; kingdom Metazoa; phylum Mollusca; class Cephalopoda; order Octopoda; family Octopodidae; genus Octopus; species Octopus bimaculoides. The sequence goes on from NC_068997.1 coordinate 22,155,318, forward strand.
CTATCTATCTATGTATCTATCTATCTGCTTGTCTGTGTACTATATATATATATATATATATATATATATATATATACATATACATACACACGTACGTACGTACATACAATACATACATGCATACATACATATATATGCGTTTGTGAATGCATATATATTCAAGTATTTATAGAGTAAAAGGGAAAGATATATATATATATAACGTGAATGTAAATGCGTGTTACTGCGCACGCGCGTGTGTGTACCTTTTTCAAGCGTACACATGCGTATATGTGTACATTTGTGTACAGGTGCATTTTCGATTCAAATGCCTTTCTTTTTCGCTCTGAATAAATTACTATACAGACAATGCTCATATTGACACACTCCTTCCAAAGTCAGCCACATTGAAGTAACTCTATCTCTGGATAAAATATGTTTCTAAGGATTTTATAGGTAGCATTCAAAGGAAAAAATTTGGCAGCTGAGCAAATAGAAGAGGAAAACTTGGGTGAGATAATGGATTTTCTGAAGACGCGGTTCTGAGAATATATGGCGCGTGACACAAAATATATAGGTTGCAAAGGAGAGATCTTGTTGATATGAAATAGTTTAAATGGACTTAGTGCGCCATGGGTAACTACAGAGTACAAGCAGGCAGCGTTTTATTATTTTTAGATTCAACTCAGAGACGATATAACACGGGTGGAGATGGACACACCCAGATGTTTGGTCAGTTTTAGGTATTTGTGTGTTTTATACTTAAGGAGTGTTTATATTTTTACTCACATATACAGGGATACAAGAATACACACATGCATACACACACACACACACACGCACACACACACACACTCACGTGTATTTATGTGTGCGTCTTGTATTATTAATAATTTTATGTGTTTGTGTACGCGTAACTTATATGCGAGTATATATATATATATATATATATATATATATTAATGGAGGGATGTATCCATATGAGTATATAAACATATGTGTGTATGGGTATATATATATATATATATATATATATATATATATGCGTGTATAAATACGTGTTATTTATATGCGCGTGTGTGTCTGCTTGTGTTTGTGTCCGTGAACGTATGTATTTCTCGAGATTTTATGAATATATTTATGCGCATGTGTGTGTGTGTCTGCATGTGTGTGCGCGTGAGCCTAGACACACAAACACCGCGTCTATGTACGCAAAACATCGATATTAGTAGTTCTGTTGTTATTATTGTTGTTGATTTTCTTTATTGTTGTTGCTGTTTCTCGTCTTCTTCTTCATTATTATTATTATTATTATCATTATTATTATTATTATTATTATTATTATTATTATTATTATTATTATTATTATAACAATGCAATATTGTTATATCAAGACATAAACATTACTTGCTCTATCAATATTTCATCACAGCTAAATTGTTACGCCAGTAAAACTTTATTGGCTATAACAAACGTCTACCCATAAACGTCTCCACGACAAAAACAAAATGGCTGCTAAGCAAGGGTACAAGGCTATAGGCTAGCGAAGACAACACTAAAGAGGAGAAGGAAGATGGTGGAATAAGACTGAAAAATATTGTTATTTGCCGATTCAGATTTTAAATCTTGTTCTCACCAGAGCGAGTTAGCAACCTTATGAGCTTTCTGTGATGGGTCACTCAACTTTGTCTTTTATGTAAGTCGAAATGTTGGAGTCACGTTTCCATTTTCAGCATATAACTGTCATGGTAAAACATCAAATTGTTAATAAAACGTAGAAAGTAAAATGTCTGATACACGCACAAATACATGCAGGCATGGACGCACACATAATGGCTGTTATATGGAAGTAAAAGTTTAGCAGACCGATCAAGCCAGTTTGGTCAGTCTTACTGTACGACATTAGATAGATAAGTTTGACAAGGCTAGAAGATATTGTGAGTGACAGAAATTTTTGTGTGTGTGTGAATTTTGGCTGGCCCAGCTGGAGTATATATATGCTCTACTGTTTCATTTCGAATGCCTCCGAACAGAGCGATTCGGACACCGTATCAATGCCTGTCTGACACGTCACACATTTTCCAGGCCCGTACCAGGCTCCTATTCATTAGTGTACCTCGAGTACGAAGTGCATTCACCCAGCGTAAGATTGAATTACAGCTGGGAAACAGCTTTATTTCGGTAAGTGTTGAAGTGGCACCGAAACTCATGCTGAACTTCTGTGATAGACTCGTTATTCTTCACGTAACTGTCGTAAGCAAACACTCGATGCTCTACCGTCCACAACGCCATGGCTTCACCTAAAAAGAAAAAAAATGCTAAAACACTACGTATGGTACCTGTCGGACACATATCCTTCCCCCTGGGGCTGAGTATTAGTCATTTCAAAAACGTTCGTTCCTCTCTTCCCCACCCTGTACATGTATATCTCAAATTTACAGAAAACAAATGACGAAAACAGGTGAGGGGAACAAACAGGTATATTGGTTTGAGGCTCTGGGAGAATGGAGAGGTCTTTGACGTTTCGAACCTAAGCTCTTCGACAGAAAGGATTGAGATGGAAAAAAATGGAGAGAGAAAGAAAAGAACGGAGAGAAGGTTGCGCAAGTACGTGTGTGTATATTAAGATGCGTACTCACATAATTTCCTTCTTTCTTTTAATAATGTATCACAAATTTCTGACGTATATGGAAGGAATGGATTAATTTTTGAAGACGCCTTCGATTTCAAATCCTGATGATGTCAGTTTTGTTATACTATGCATTGAAATAATTGTTATACCATGCATTGTTGTTGCTTTCGTTTCCTATTCTTACACCAAACCAGATAAATCAAACTTATGAATAAGGATATTCACTTCATGAAAATACTGACGTTCATTCCGACATAGTTTATGTAGCAGTTTGTTATCTAACGTATCGTTCATCTTTGAAAGTTTGTAAAGTACTATACAGGCAAAATTTTGGTAACTATTTCCAGCAGGTGGTGTATCCTCCTAGTAGATAATTCCTCGCTGGGTTGAAGTTAGTGGGTCTTGTTTATTGTTCGGACATTAATGGATCAAATAAAATAGAATGCAAAATATATACGTATCACTGTTTCTTTCATGTTTATGTCCCTCTGATTGTGTGCGTGCTATGTGTGTATGTGTGTGTGTAGAAGCTATATTTGTGTGCGTGAGGAGGCTATGCATGTGTCTAAGTGTATGATTGTATATATAGTAAGGGTTACGCATATGCGTATATGCGTGTGTGAGTGTATGGGTGTGTGCCTGCGTATGTTAATGTTAATGCATTTGCGTACTACGAGTAATTATTTTTATTCATCCCAAAGTAAAGACGGGCGCATTATGTGGATTCACCACTTGATTTTAGTGTTCATCAGCTTATCTCACAATCAGCCTGAACGGAATTAAGCAAGGTTTCAATTAGCGAAAGATATACACGCATGGATATACATGAGTACATAGATATATGTAGACGCTACACACACATACACATACACATATATAAGTATATATATATATATATATATATATATCCGTATATTCATATATATATATATATATATATATATATATGTATATATATATATGTATTTATATATACAAGTATGTATATATGTATTTATATATACAAGTATGTATATGAATATATGCATATATGTGTGTATGTGTGTGTGTGTGTGTGTGTGCGTGAGTGTATGTGTGTGTGTGTACATAAGTACATACATGCAAGCATTTCATGGGTTGCATTTGAAAAATTCACCTGAGAGCTGTAAATGCCAGCTGACACCTTGACGGAGCGAATTTCGAATAGCTATGGCACTGTTGATTAAGGCTAGTTTCCTGAACTGACACTCTGATAGATGTCTCTACTCACCATTGAGTCACATGGGTCTTATAAAACAGAAGATGAACTTCCAATTTTCATGCAGAGACAACACTTCGATATGGGCTGAAATAGTTCTCCTCTGACCAGGTCTATAACCAAAAAGAAAGAATGCTTCAGGTGTATTTGTTATGAACACCTGTTTTGATATGTCTTTGGTTTTTTTTGTTTTGGCTGTTGGTTTTGTTTAATTTCAAGTCAACTGATTGAGAGCCACTATCCTCAAAACATTCCTGACTTGACTATACCATCTTTTGATTGGTACCTTGGACTTCATTATGCAACTAGTCTATTTCTTTCTAAACTGTAAATATACATATTGATATACATACATGTACATACATGTATATTTACAGGGGGTTCACAAAGATTCAAGGCATAAGAAACTGAAGCACACTATAAAATGACTAGACACAACGATGAAAAAGTAACAAATAACTAATCCAGCCTTACCCGGAGAGTAGTGATGAAGCGGGTTCACATATGTCAGGTAATTCTAAATTCCAGTTGTATCCAGAAGTATCAAAATTATCCAGCGACAAAAGGAAACTTAAACGCGCTGTCAAAACAAATACGGAAAACAGTCGAATCACATCTGATATTGGCTACAATTGTTTCATTAAGAGTGTTTATTGTATGATAAGTGTGAAACAATTTGTGAGATAAATAAAGATTGAGGCAATTTTGTCATGTGAGATAGTGTTTCGTAGGGAACATATGACTCTGGGACCAAGCCTTGTAGGATGTATAAACTTCAAACTCACATCGTTTCCAGTGTTATATTATGCTATATAGATAACGCTTCGGACAAAATGTCGGGTTGAAAACTCTCCAAACTTTATCTGTCATCTTTTCAGATAAAATAATGTAACAAGTAGTCCAATACTGAGATGGTGGTGACCGACAAGCCCAACCCCTCAAATTTGCTGAACTGGTGCCAAACTCAAACAATTATATTCTCAGATACACGAGTATATATATATATATATATATATAATTCTATAACGGATATCTTCACCTTCTTGTATGGTATACCATTTATGCCTTATAGTTTAGTATATAATTTATAACATTTATATTATATAGTAGTTTGTATGATTTCATTATCATATAACCTGGGGTATGAATGGTTGAATGTCAAGCGCCATACAAACATTCAGGATTCAATAGGAACGTGCTTATTTAGAAAAAGACGCACGGAACGGTATAATGGCTGCCACGGGAGGTCCTACTTTGTACTTGCGTTAAAAGGAAGAACTGAACGAAAGAGACTTGAAGAGACGTGGAGAGAAAGAAACGGGGTTATTTACGCTTGGCATATAATAGTTAAATGTATGATTTACAGTTGTATTTCCCCAATACCAATATATGTTCTCATCTAAGAACGTAAATACATCATATATATATATAAAAGTTATATATGTACATGTGTGTGAGCGTGTGTGTGTGTGTGTGTATGTGTGTGTGTGTGTGTACGTGCGTGTATACACATACATACACACACACATAGATAGATATATAGATAGATATAGATATAAATGCATGTACATATACATACATACGCACACATACATGCATACATTTATCTATCAATCTATCTATCCATATATATATACGTTTATATATATATATATATATATATATATATATATATATATATATATATATATATATATATATATATATATTCACACGCATACATATAAAAATGTGTCTGTGTGTGGTAGAATATTTTAAAAAGAGAAATGCATATGATTTATCATTCACATATAATACCAATACATTTGTCACGCAATTATATTTTTTTCGTGTCAAGAATTGCTTAAATCATACATCATGCATATATTATACAATCTCACAAACACACATCATATAAAATATAATGCAAACATATTAATATAGTTTCCTCAATGATTCTTCCGTTCGCTGCATCAATTTGGATACAAATAAGTCGCGCAACACCGCTCTTTCTCTCCCTCTCTCTCTGACTATCTATCTATCTTTATATATATTTTTAAAAATAACGTCGACCACTAACGTGGACAATTAGTGCGCTAGAAATAGATCACATCTTGTGTCTATTAAGACCTAAATTGTTCTCAACATGAAATATAGCAGCATATATATATATATATATATATATATATATATTCCACAATGTACCCTTGTGGATGTCGTTGGCGAATTTGTCTTCCTCCGTCTTCTCTTCCTTGCACTCTGCTATGTTTCCGACGAAGAGCTCCGCTCGAAACATCAAATTCCCTTTCTTCCCTTTCCCGAGCGTCCAGTAACACAATCTGTATCACGTTCTCGCGTTTTTGTTTTTTTTGTTGTTT
>NC_068997.1:22161646-22167925 GCF_001194135.2 Octopus bimaculoides
TATATATATATATATATATATAGATATATATATATATATATATATATGTATATTGATGTTACGGATAAGTTTTTGAATATCGCACTCTGTTAATACGTTTCACACAGAAAAAGCCTCATGTATACAGCCTCATGATTGTGTGTTTGTGTGAGTGTACGCATTTCTGGACGTGTTTTTGTAGACTTGTACATATATTAGAATACGCATTAGTATATGTGCGTTCCAGGATTATTATAATTTGACTATGGTAGCAATCGCTTGAATATATGATGCATTAATTTAATAAATAGTTAGGTAATTAGGCATAAATTAGATTAACAAGAAATCTAATAGGGCACTAAGTATATCACATCATAAACTTTAGAGCTTCCCCTCTCCTCAGCTCTTAGTTATCCACAACTTTACAGTTCGGTCTGTTGATATGCATTCACAATCCTGAATTTCGATGTTACCCAATGGAAGATGGCTTTGCCTTCCACTGATTTTAAATTGATTTAATTGCGCAATATCTCTTAAATTAAAAGACCTTACACAGTCTGTAATAAATCTCTTCTACTCCTGTGTATGTGTGTGCGTTTGTGCGTGTGTATTGGGGGCGTGAGTGTGCGTATGTGTGTGAGATTGTGCTGGTTGTGTGTATATTTGTGCTACATGTGTGTGTGTGTGCATGTTTCTTGTAGTCTCTGTTTGTGTATGTTTGTGTATACAGAGTCTTGAGTATACACGTTCACACAACATACAGGGAGACACATACAAACAAACGCACGCACATATACACGCACACACATATACACTTCGTAACTGTTTTGATTATAGTCATCAAACAGATACGTTCTTGCCATCTTTCTAAATTCCTTTCTAATCACAGTAAATATTTCATGGCAGACTTCAGACAATCACCCAATGTACACATTGTCGCCGACGTAAAAAAGATCATAGAAAAAGCAAACACTTCCACGTACAAAGAAGGAACACCATTCACCCAAAGATGCAAGAAATAGAACGTCTCAACATTCGAAATAAATTGTAAAGGTCGCCACATTCAGATATATAGATCGCGTGCACCAGCTCACTATACGCTATTCTACATCACTCTTAAGAATCAGAAGTCAACATCATTTTCTACTATAATTACAAGAAAACTTACCTTTTTAAAAGCGGTTTAAATAAATTTTTGATGGCATCAACTTTGATAGTAGAAATGTTATTTTATTGATTCAATGGGATTGCTGTGTCGTTGCCAGCAACCGATTCTGTGGTAGCGATAGTAAATTCGTCAGCAAATTGATGGGTATTAAAATTCGTAGATTTCTTCGTCCTGTGCTCCAACTCATGACATGCACGTTCCCTACAGAAAGACTAACGAGGAAACTGCTTAAATTAACCGAAAAGCAATGATCTCCGCCGAAATAAGAAGGCTTAAACAGAGGCTTCAGCGGAAGTATCTCCAGTCCCTTTGGCGGACAGTGGGACCTTCAACGTATCTTCGCTTCATAATAAAGAAGCACAAGTAAGGAGCGGTTTCACTAATAACTTAGTATATATTGTGGTCCTGACAAACTTATGCTAAAAAGAAAGTAAGATATAGGTCATTTTTTACAATCTTCTTCAGTTTAAATGCGTCAACTATTATAGATATCCCAGTCTCTAATTAGTTGGCATTTCTCAAGAAGCGCTTCTGAAACATCAAAGAATGTAGAAATGAGTGAATCTGTAAATAAGTAGACAAATACATGAATGAATATATAAATGAAACTGCAACAACATGGTGAGTAGTAATCTTTTATTTGTTCACATATGGTAATGATATATGTGTATGCGTATTTGTGAGTGAGAGAAAGAGAGAGAGAGTGTGTGTTTATGTGTGTGTGTATATACATAGATGTTTCTGAGCATAAATATAAGTATGCATGTTTGTATACACACACACACACACACACACACACACATATATATATATATATATATATATATATATACAGACTTGCACACACTAACACACATTCTCGCTCACACACGCACACATACACACACAGATATATATTCACGTGTGTCCATATACATTCATGTATACATAGATACGTGCTGGCGTTCATCCATGTCAAGACGTTGACAAGTAAAACATCAAGATTTATTACCTGAATGAAACAATGCAGCATTGAAATGAAGGTTTCTTATTATTGATTTTCAATTCTAGGTCGGCAGATTAGTTCGATACGAAAGAAATCTCTACCGAATGACTTATACTAATTAATCTTCCTCTGTTCACTCTATCATGACATATAAAATATATGTATATATTATGTATGTGTATGTATATTTTTGTATATATATGTTTACATAAACACACACACAAATATATATACCTACATACATGATGGCTGCAACATAACATACACACATGCATGTATGTATTTGTGTGTGTATACATTAGATTGAAATTACAATGCTGTGTAGTCGTGTGCAGCTGATTGACAAATCAGAATTGGATTAATGAAATTCCACATAAAACAACCGACTAACGTTTCTTTTGTTTGGGCGGAACGTAAGGGAAGACTTCCAATCACAAGTTGTATTTCGTCAAATGAAATGTCATCATTTGCATAAAACCATACACAACGTACCAGAGAGCCGAGACTTATGGCATGTAACTTGCTTTTCAACCTCTTTCTGATTAGTTAGTTCTTCAGACTCGGCTTTGTAACGTGGCCTCTGCCAACGAACGCCTGGCGTTTTACAGACGAACTAAAGTAATAACAAAAAGCTATTACACATTCTAAAACGAACGCTCTCATGGGGTCAGTGTATAATTTGATATCGGAAATTGCTCAGAAGATTTATACTGATTCAATTTCCAACGGCTGGCATCAGGAATTCAATGTCAACGTAGCTAAATTCTTGTAAAGACGATCCATGATAAAATCACTGTCCCTGTAGTATAATTTAAGAGTTTTTCACAAACTCGTAATTCACTTGTAATCCCAGGTATATAGATGTATTTTGTGCATTACGCACCCTCTCCTGGCCAAAATTCTTTTTCCTATTCAGCTCTCCCTTTTGCTTCTCCTGTTCGCTTTATTTCCCCCTCACCATCTGTATGTCTCCTTTATCTCCCATGTTATTCATCTATCCTTCAGTCTATATTCCTCCCTTCCTCCCTTTCACCATTTCTTTCTCCTTCTATTTCTGTTTCCCTCCGTTCCAGGCTTCTAGATTATATATCTGGTCCCTTTGAGTAACTAATAGATTCGAAACTTCTAATACTGAATCTAAAATAGAAGATAAGCTCTAATATATATCTAATAGTTGTGATTAGTTTGTTTTCACGTGAATAAAGTATGTTACCAACATCATTTATTGATTTAAGTGGAGAAAATTTATATACTTAAAGAAACTCTTTTCGGTATAGAATTGAAATGTTGTTTCATTAGTCCAAGTATTCAATGAAAAGTCGGTTCGTCGAACAAAGATATATCATGGCAACTTGATCTGCCGTGGTGTTTCCATTTACAGCCAAGTCAAATAAGCCTAATTCCCCGTACGAGTTTGATAAACTTGGTAAGAAGAAAAGTGATGAGTGTATAATCACCAAAGACCAATTGAAGAGTAACATACAAAATAAATTATGTTTATAATGGAAAGCAAGGTCAGATTCGAATTAAATATCACTAAAGAATAACACAGAGTAACAAACTTTTTAATTATAATTTTTTATTTAATTATCAATATTTTTTTTATCTTTGGTCAATAAGTGTTATTTCCTATTTGCTTCTATCTAGAAATCAAGAGAAATGACTACTAATCCCTTCAAACGTTGCTTTTGTTACTTGTACATCAATGTTTTGAAACTGACCTGTTTTCCAATTTCAGACAGGTTCAACTCTGAGTCACTGAAGGAGAAATATCGTTATAGCAAATATTCTGGTCAATACACCAGATTTGCTCGTTAATTGCTTGACCTTAACCACGTGAGTATGTCACTTGCACAAGTGACAATATGTGCATCTCTAGTCATGAACAGGTATATTGTGGGAGCATCATAGAAATCTGTTGAGAGAGATTCTTTGGGGTTTGAATAAATATCGTAAAAATCAAAGTTTGAAGGAAATATTAGCTATTTTCCAAACTGTCTGGGAGTAAGGAAACAGGAAATAACAGTTGCTACCCAAGGTCACAATTCGTGTTTTACAGTGTAATGAATAATATAAGATCAGGTCTAGTTGAAGGTATTTCAATTAGAAGACCCGTGGAAAATTATCTTCGTAATAATATCAAACACTATTAACTGTAATAAACTTTGTTTTTGTTGTCTTTGTTTTTCTATAGTCCTAGTTCAAGGTTCATTGTGTATGTGTAAGGGTCAAACGCATACTAACCATGATTATCTCGTATTTTTGTGTATATTTCTAGTTTGAGATGGTGACGTTTGGTATTTTTCTATCTCTGCGTAAAAGGTGTTATGCAACCGTTTTTACAATTATAAAACAAAAATTATTAATCATAATAATGAGATTGAAGAAATGGTTGCTATTTCTAGCAGGTTGGGCAAAACAACCTATGAAACATAAATAGAAACACTATGAAGAGCGTCTAAGGAATCACTAGTAAAATAATTCCGGAACTTTATGTTGAGTTGAAATTCAAGTGAGAACCACTTTGTCTTTCGTCCTTTCAAGGGAGATAAAATAAGTACCAGCTATGTACCGAAATCGATGTAATCGATGTAATCGACTTAAACCATTTGCTGGCCATGTGCCAATATTAGAAAAGAATTCTAAGAATAAACTTTGGTCGTTGTGAGTTCGGTATGTTTTTTTTTTCTTTCTAAATTTACTTTATTTATATATATTTCCTCACTTCCTCAACATTGAAAATAAACAAAATAAATGTCAGAAATATTTTAAACTCGATTCCATCAATTTACACCGTCTTCACCTTAATCAAGTTATTTGTCGAATGCAGAAAACAAAATAAAGAAAAAAATATTCGAGACAAATTATAATTGACCGTACGCACGCCAAGAGTGCGCAGATGGTCAGGTCAGTGGAGGTCAAAGATAACCAGCCAACAATGTATAGGTTCGTATGCTGCATTCGGTACTGCATTATTTATGTGGCTTAGACACTCAACGTTAAATTTACATGCTTATGTAGATCTAAGAAGATACACCACGGTAGCTGCATAGTTTACAGAACTGAGAAGGCAGTGTTTTATCAATATTAGTAACGCAGACGGCGGTGAACAGATAAATTCGTTTGCACTTTGGAGAAGATGCCTAGCGCATTTTATTTCGGATTTACATAATATCTCAAATAGCTGTCTTAGGATACTTGCCAGTCCTAATTATGACTGTTGTTGTATATTATTATTATTATTATTATTATTATTATTATTAGTATTATTATTATTATTATTATTATTATTATTATTCAGGTCACTGCCTGGAATCGAATTCGGAATCTTGGGGTTAGTAGCCCACAGGCATAAGGTATAGTGGTTAATAGCGCAGGTTAATAAACCCCAAATTCCGAGTTGGATTCCAGACATTGACCTGAATAATAATAATAATAATAATAATAATAATAATAATAATAATAATAATAATAATAATAACAACAACAACGAAAAATATCTTAGGAAAGAGAACCAAGGTTCGAAATTTCCCCAAGACAACTGATGAAGGCTGGAGGGTATATCAGCCGAAACGTTGTGCTAACAACAAACAAGATGAGGATAAAAATCCTACAAATGTAAATCTATTTCAATGGTTCTGAATCATTTTTTCTTAATCTCTGAAGCCCTTTGATCGTCGTTCTATATACAATATATGTGGTCCCTCACATCAATTCAATGTTTGAAAAAATCCGATTGTAATAATTAGATATCATTAGCAAATATTAAAAAAAATATTGCTAAAATATCATGTGTATGATAGAAGTTGTTGGCACTCCGTCGCTTACGACGTCGAGAGTTCCAGTTGATCTGATCAACAGAACAGCCTGCTCGTGAAATTAACGTGCAAGTGGCTCAGCACTCCACAGACACGTGTACCCTTAATGTAGTTCTCGGGGATATTCAGCGTGACACAGTGTGACAAGGCTAACCCTTTGAATTACAGGCACAACAGAAACAGGAAGTCAGAGTGAGAGAAAGTTGTGGTGAAAGAGTACAGCAGGGTTCACCACCACCCCCTGCCGGAGCCTCGTGGGGCTTTGGGTGTTTTCGCTCATTAAACACTCACAACACCCGGTCTGGGAATCGAAACCACGATCCTACGAC
>NC_068997.1:22168315-22169208 GCF_001194135.2 Octopus bimaculoides
CATACGACTTTATGCATACATGCGCACATCATACACATACACGTACACACGTGACTTCTTGTTCCTTCAGTACAGTGACATTGAAATGATGTTGTTTATGATCCCTTTTCTTCTTTCTTTCTTTCGTTCTTTTTTTCCTTCCTTTCTTTATTATTGTTGTTGTTGCTGCTGCTGCTGTTCTTCATCGTCTACGTCGATTTTGTCATTGTAGTCGTCGTGGTCGTTGTCTTTGCCTTTTAATTCACCTACTGTCATCCGGGTATTGTGGCCTTTCGTGTATAATGTATATGCATGTGTGCATTTTTATATAAGTAGCCGTTATGTGTGATTATGTGTATATATGTGTGTGTGTGACCCCTCTATAGAATCATTGCATGTTACTTGTCGGTGTATATTTGTATATAGAGTATAATAATATATATATATAGATATTTATAAGTGTGATCGTAATGTGTGTGTATAAACCTATGGCTATATGTATTACGTGTGTATGTATGAATGCATATATGTATGTATCCTGTATGTATGTATGCGCATGTATCTATGCAGCAATATATGTGTATGTTTGACATCTTTATGTGTGTGTCTGTGTGAATGTGTGTATTTATAATAGTGCTCTCTTTGTGTGTTATGGGTTCGTCTATCTCTATATTTTTTCAAAGTCGACCATTTTGTGCCATTGCACGTATAATGTATATACATGTGTGAGAGTGTGCGTGGTTTGCGAGTGTGTATGTGTGCGTATGTGTCAGTATGTGTCTACGCTTCTATGTGATTGCATATGATCGTATATATGTTTTCTGTGTGTCCTGACTGTGCATATGAATAAATAGATGTATATATGTGTATGTGCGCGCGCGTGTATATATATATATATATATATATATATATAT
>NC_068997.1:22170528-22174841 GCF_001194135.2 Octopus bimaculoides
TGTGTGTGTGTGTGTGTGTGTGTGTGTGTGTGTGTGTGTGTGTGTGTGTGTGTTGAAATAAGCCAGGCCAGAAGGCGAGGCATCTTCGACTGAATTTAATCCGTACGTTGTGAAGAAAGTTGACATTTTTACGACCATGCGAGTCAACAGAGAAGAGAGCAAGCAGGTGATCTCATCCAGCCGGCCTCCCCGCAAGACATACATACATATACAGAGAGAGACAGAGAGAGAGAGAGAGAGAAAGAAAGAGAGAGAGAGAATAAGGAGAGAGAGAGAGAAAATAAAGAAAAAGAGAGAGAGAATAGAGATGATGTGGTGATGCGGCTGTGGTTGTGGCGGTTCGGTGATGTCTGTGTGTGTTCGCGTCACATTTGAGGTGCTGTTGCCAATACAACAGAAACAGACAGAAGCCAACATAAACCACCAAACGGATAGCCAAACCAAATCTCAAAATAACAACAGCAACAACTACAACAACAACAACAATAATAATAATAATGAGAAAGAAAGAAAGAAAAACAAAAGAAAGAAAGAAAGAGTAAAAAATTCTGAACCTTCAGTGAGGACGGCTGCTGTTTGTATGGGGGAATGGTAAGAAAGGAAATTGCTAGGGAAGAAGAAAAAAAAAAGGGCTGATGAAGATGATGGTGAAGACGGTAGTGGTGGTGGTGCTGGTGGTGGTGGTGACAGTGGTAGTGGTGGCGGTGGTAGTTGTGGTGATGATGATGATGATGATTATTTTGACGGTTGTGGTGGCTATGGTGGTGGTGATGGGAGTAGCGGTTGAATGGGGTTCATTTAATGATGATGGCAATTATGGTGCTTGTGATGCTGCTGCTGTTGGTAATGGTAGTGGTGGCTGTGGTGGTTACGGTGGTGGTGGTGGTGATAAAGATGATGGTGTCTCTCTCTCTCTCTCTCTCTCTGGGGATGAGGATGATTATGGTGATGATGGTGCTAGTGAGTTTGGTGCTGGCAATGATGATGAGGATGTGAATGACAATGGTAGTGTTGATGGTGGTGGTGACGACGACGACGACGACGACGACGACGACGATGATGATGATGATGATGATGATGTTGATAGTTGTGGTGGTAGTGGTGATAGGGCTTGTTGAAGTCTTTTTGTTGTTGCATTAATCCCAGATCAATCTTCAGAGAGCAAACTCATGTCTGGAGACATTACAGTTGTAGGCCACGCCACCTCATATCCTTTTCTCAGTTCCTACGTATGTACACTGAACGCCAAAATCCCGTCATCCAACAGTGGTGACTGCAGTGGTAGCGTTGATAGTTTCGTTGGTGTTGTGACTCTAGTCGTCATGGTGGAATTGTAGAAGGTGATAGTGGTGGATGCAGTGCTAGTCGTGTTATCGTTGTCATCTTGGCAATGTTTATGGTACTGGTATTGGCATTAGTGGTGACTGTGATGCCGGTAAGGGTGGTGGTGGTGGTGCTGGTGGTGTTTCTGTTGTCGGTAGCGAAGGTAATATTGAGTGTGATATTTGTAATGGCGGTGACAAGGCTTGAGGTGTTGTTGTTGGTGTTGTTGTTAGTAACACGACTAGCGATGTTGGTATTATGGATGATTCTGATGGTGGCGGTAGACTAATTGGTTGCTATGGTGATTGTTGTAAACCTGTGTGTGTATTTTGTGTATTGTGTGTGTGTGTGTGTGTGTGTGTGTGTGTGTGTGTGTGTGTGTGTGTGTGGTAAAGCTGTTCTTAATAGTGGCTTGAATATCTATGATATTAGCAGTGTATATACATGCGTATGTGAGCTGATGGTACTATTGATAGAGGATGATGTCATTGACCCCCAGGCCAACAGAATTAGGGCCAAAGGCGTTCCAACCGTGTCCTTCCAAGCATTTTCCTATAAATCTGGACGGCATTATCAAACGTATCATTTTCTAAGACAGTGGCATGTGATTTGAAGGGAAATTGGCAGCTAATTTTCGTAGGTCTACAGCCTACGAAAAAGCTTTCACGTTGCCTTGGCAATGTGCATATAGGTAGCAGTGTTAGTATTGTTAACACTTTTGTTACCATATTTCTGTTGAGATGCTCTGTGTTCTTTTTAATTAATTTTAAATGAAATCAAGAATTTAGTAAAATAACTTAGTTTTTATGTAAGGAACATAAATTGTGACTAAGGTTTGACATTTGTACTAGAGCCAGAGGCGGTTTCAACTGCGTTGGTATCAAAAGGGTTAAAGTAGTGTTGGTGTATGTGATGATGATAGCGTTTGTAATTGTGTGCGGCAGTCTTTATGTAATATTTATATCTGTCTGTGTGTGTGTGAATGCGTGCAAGTGTGTGTATATGTGTATGATCATATTTTTTTTAATATATAATCGTTGCTAATTCAGTAAAATCCTGCAATTTTTTTTCTGGACCAAGTACTTAACTATTATTTTATTTTATCGACCCCGAAAAAATAGAATTTACCTTGGGAGAGTCGAACTCATAACGTACATATTCGGAATATGGACTATGAGACATTTTGTCCGGTGCTCTAGCGTTTCTACCAATCCACCCTGCGTGCTAACGATTCTGCCAGGCGATATATAATAATGCTATGACTAAGGCAGTGATTTGGCAGAATTTTAGAGCGCCAGATGAAATGTTTTACCTAAAGTTCAACTTTGGCTTTCATTCTATGAAATATAATGTGTGCTCAGGGCAGTAAATTGGCTGAGGTCATAGAACAGTATTTATTCCGGGTTTTAACGTCTTCAATTATACCTTTTGCTCTTCTTCGATCGTTTTCGTAATGTAATTGTCAATACATTAGTGTTTAACTATCTCCATCTACCTCTCCCTTTCTCTCCTTTTTCTTTCTACGATATCTTCATGTCAGAGTCACGCGGATCAAAAGTAGGCCTGTGTTTGCTCATGTAATTACAAGGACGCCTAAAACAAAAGTGAATGTAATGGGTATACTGTTAATTCATACCCAATAGCGTGCGACGGCCGGGTAAACTTATTACATATACTAACGTTAACTTTAGCCAAAGACGAAAACTGCACATGGTCGCTAAGCCTGCTACAAATAACAGCTATATTACACATCATATCCGCTTTGAAAAACAGCGTTCATATTCGATCGTTTAGTCGTAACTGCACTATACTCGAAAATAAGATAACCGTATCAGGACTCGAATGCCTTTCCTCGTGTCATAAGGATATTCCATCAGAGATAGCCTGGTGTTGTACAGCAACAAAAATGGCATCCAAAGCAAGCAGAAAGAGCAGCACTAGTTGAAATTACATTCCTTTTATACTGCATTAAAGGAAGTAAACACTTCTGCAAAATGATAGTCCTAATAATGATACCTAGATTCTATATCATTAACACCACCTTCTCTATACAAATTATATCTCCTAAACACACTGTTACAATCAAGCTATATACAATGTCTCTTCTGGTGTTTCCATAGAAATATCAGAACGGGCTTGAAATAACGTTGTAACTTACATTCTTTAAAACTTTTCAAACCATTACGGTTCTAACTATACTGGAGCAACGATGGTTATAAAGAAATTAGTCATTCCATAGTTTATTTGTAAATCATTTAAGTGTTTATTAGATTTAGAATCAAATCTGTTAATTACAGCGAAACATTAACGGTCGATTAGATACTGTTCCTTGCTCACCAAAACTACCACCACCACCACCACCACCGCTGGTTTCGCCGTCGCCATTTCGTTTAGAAACCTTTCTCGGTGTTTTTCTTATGCTTCTTCGTCGTTAAAATTCGGTTGCAACGAAGCATACGGTTTTCTGATTTGGCAGAGTTGACAACAAATTGCATTATGTCGTGTGTAGATAAACTTATCTTCAGTGAACGTGAGATATCTCAATATATACATACATAAATGAGTGTATACACACACCTAATCACACACACACACAAACACATACACACACATGCACTCACATATATATGTATATATATAAAAATATATATACATACATATATATATATGCACATATATCTACATATACAGACGAACATACGTTATATGTATATATATATATATATATACACACATGCATACATACACGCGCATATTTATATATACATATATAAATACTACACACACACACACAAGCACATGCATATACACACACGCACACACATATATGCATACACACACACACACACACACATATATATATATATACATACATGCAGACATACATATAAATATATATATATATATATATATATATATATATATCTGCACTTGCACACATACTTATATACATACACACACGCGTATATATGCATATGTATGTATATATA
>NC_068997.1:22175418-22178642 GCF_001194135.2 Octopus bimaculoides
ACACACACACACACACACATATATATATATATACATATATATGCATATGTCTTTTATCTTTTTCTTTTACTTGTTTCAGTCATTGGACTGCAACCATGTGGGGCACCTCGTTGATGGATTTACGATAGTGTGTGTCTCTGTGTGCGCGTATCTTTGTGTGTGTGTGTGTGTGTGTGTGTGTGTGTTTATATGATGTTTAACATACACAGTCATATGCACTTACACACCCGCACATATGCTCTAAAATTATCGATTGGAGGGACTTGGGTCAAAACAACGACGTGAGCAATACAAATAACAACGACCTCAACCACAACAACAATAACAACATATACGAAACAGTCTTCTGAGACTGACAGGAAGATACACCAACACCAGTTATTTACGCAGTGAAAGTTTTAATGAAATGTTCTGTTTATTAATACTGGAAAACAAAACGCTGTTTTACATATAAGCTACAGAAAAGAATGCAGCGTGTGACAAGAAATGAAACGAATGGATGGATGGTTGGTTGGTTGGATGGATGGATGGGTGAATAAGGCTAGCTGTTTTGTTAATAAAGGAAGAAAATCTTAGCAATAGTTCATTCGTAACTTGTAAATGATACACTATTAGTGTTTAATTGTCAATGAAATGTCTTAAAAACAATGAAATAACTTAGTAATGATGTAGAAAAAGAAAAAGAGTACATCTTCGTTGAATGCCAGCTACTGGGGTAGTGATGATTGAAATGGTAGCGGTTTTAGTGACGGACGCGGTGATGTTAAATGAGGCATGTTTTTCTAAAATAATTAATCGGATCAAAAGTAACATTACATGTACTTAAGTTTACAATGTTTCTGTGTTGTTTCTTTAATAACGTCTACAGATTTGTCTTGTGCGGTTTTCATTTAATATCGAAACATCGTTATAAAACCAGTGTGGTGTGTGCATTAGACGTAATAGAAGAGTTTTCTCGATAAATGGGCAAACCCTTGCATTCTTGATTTATTCTGCTTGAATAAATGTTGCATGAAAAAGATTTAACGATCTGTCAAGTAGTTTACATTGTATTTGGTACGAGGCGTCACTGGTTCGAAACACAAGTTTGTGATTTTGTTGACGACGTCTCTCTCTCTGTGAAGCTGTGTAGTCTGTTTGTTTATTGACAATTAACTTAGTATTCGGGTTAACATGAAGTAATTTTGAAAAAGATATATTGTACAAGGGTGAATTTCTACAACCATCTGTCGTCCGTCAAGGTCTACGATGCCATAGATTTATATGATTACTTAAAACAGATGTAAAACATGAAAAAAATTAGAGAAATAGCAATAATAAAACAACAACAGTAATAATAATAATAATAATAATAATAATAATAATAATAATAATAATAATAATAATCACATTAAAGCAACAACAGTAATAATAATGATAATAATAATAATAATAATATTAATAATAATAATAATAATAATAATAATAATGATAATAATAATGATAATAAAACAATACTACTAATAATCATAATAAAACAACAGTAATAATAATAATAATAATAATAATAATAATAATAATAATAATAATAATAATAATAAAAAAACCGTAATAATAATAAGAATGAGGATGATGATTATGTTGACACGACGACGACGACGACGACGACGACGAAGAAGAAAAAGAAGAAGAAGAAGAAGAAGAAGAAGAAGAAGAAGAAGAAGAAGAAGAAGAAGAAGAAGAAGAAGAAGAAGAAGAAGAAACGAAATAGAAAGATAAAAGTAAGAGCCAGACAATAAGAAAATGAAAAGCAAGTTTCATTTTTCCCGTCTTCAACACTAATCTATATATTTACTTCATATATCTTGTATCTTCTTTATTAAGCTTCTGTAAGTCGACAGCTGATATATCGATATGTAGGTAATTACATACGTATGTATATATATATATATATATGAATTTCCATACGTATGTGTGTATGAGTGTGTATGTATAAATTTATATACGCATATGTATAAATATGTGTGTGTGTGTATGTGTGCATAGATACAGTGAGCACATAGAAATACCTACGCATAGAAATACCCACACAAAAATCCATACACATTTATTTGTCTACCGAAACATATATCATATGCACCATGGCTTCAGTAAATTACGTGCCTATATTGTGGTTAGCAGTCCAAGATAGTATCCCCACTTTCTGGCTATAGGGACATCATAAAATACAGGATGTAGAGAGAAAGAGATGAGTCAGTAGACTCATTTCAGCTGAGTACAAGGGAAAAAGTACTTTTAAGTACGCAATACTCTGCCCAGCGCTAGAAACGAAACCACAGCCCTGTGATCGTGGATTGAACATCCTAACCACAGATTGAGCATTAATGGTGTTATTATATATAAGCAGTGAGGTTGAGTATCTGACGATATGTTAAATTTTGCTTTTCATCCTTTCGGGGTCGATAAAATAAGCGCCTGTTGAGCTCTGGAGTGAACATAATCGACCCATTCTTTCCCTCGGACTTGCTGGCCATTTGCCAAAGATCGAAATCAATATATGTCAACCTCTTATTCAGCTTAATGAAAGACGTATATGTACTCGAAGGTTACGTGAAGAAAATCAAGTGTTTTCACGTTGGTCTTTATTGAGGCCTTGAGGCCAAGAAAATTCATGGCATCGATGAGATCGTTCCCAAGCTTATCGCGTGTGTGGCCTTTCGCTAACTTCGATGTTGCTGGAACTCCTTGAGAGAAATTTCATATGTAGCAACTCCAGGAGGAATAAAAATACATACATACATATACACACACATACTACACACACATATATATGCGTAAGTATGCATGTATAATTATATATATATATTATATATATATATAATATATATATATATATATTCCTCTGTTACTACTACGTATCTCCTTTTCCCCCTCGTATTTCCTCTCTTTCTCTTTTCCTCTCGTTGCTCACCATTCTTCTACTTCCTCCCTCTCTTTCTCCCTCTACCACTCTCTCTCTCTTCCCTTTACACCGGCATGGTCACATGCTTCCGGTCAATAATCCTTTCCTTCCTTGGCTTTCGCCAAGTAACACACGCTACCACTGTCTCTCTCGGTTCCGTGCCTCATCGCGTTCATACACACATAATTTTTCTCGTCTGGCCGTAAAGCCTTCTGTTTGTTTTCCTGTCTTGTTTTTCGTCCGCCACTACATTCCTCCATGGCTAGATTTAATTTGCGTATAC
>NC_068997.1:22180979-22183694 GCF_001194135.2 Octopus bimaculoides
TATATATACATATACATACACACACACATATATATACACACACATATATGTATACATATGTATGTATATATATAAACAAAATAATAATATGTGTGCATACATGTCGTGAACTTGCCCCAGCCTCTTTTTTCATACTTGTAATATTTCTAATAATTCTCTATAATAACGACATAGTTGTTTTACATGTCCTTTGAGCGTATTTTATAGTTCATAAAATATATAAGAAAAATAAACGAAGTAAAGATTTCAAGTAGATCATTTATCATTAAATAATTATTCCAACACAGTGGCCTTATGCCAACATGTGAAACCAGTAATAGTTTTAAACTATTTCTTTTTCTTTTTCTGTTCGTGTCGTCTATAGACATATCCTTTATTAGGTAAATAGATGCTGATGGTGATCAAAATAATGTTTAAGAGAATTATGGAGCAGAAATTAGAAAGGGCGCTCTCATATTACTTACTAAACGCTTAGTTTACGGCCTTGATTCACTGATAAGTCAGTCACAAAAGAGAACATAGATGTATACATATTCACACATATAGACTGAAACAACCTTAATAAGCATATATACTCATTGAGATATATCCTGTCTCTTCTCTCTCTCTCTTTCTCTCTCAAACAGAAACATAGAAACGAGCTCTCATATAGACGTATATATGAATGTGTATGTAAGTATGTATCTATTCTACTTGCTATAGTTCAGAAGATTTTCGCAAGAATATACTTCAAACAAACTAAATGAGACAATCAAAATAGGAGCTACATAGATAATTTCCTATATCCAACACACGTGCACACATAAACAGAAAGACACACACACGAACGCACGTTCACGTGTAAATTTCCGTAGATTTGTATACCATATATCTGTGCATGCCTCTGTAGTAATTAGACAAACAGGATTTTCACTGCATGAAATAAATAAACTGAAATAATGAATTTCAAACAAATACATATAAACAAACAAGCGCAATATGCTCATATATACCTTACAATAACCTTCCGGGACAACAAAATGTTTCCCAAAGAAATGTTTTCTAGTAAAACATTGCTCTGTAAGGCAGCCGGCCACGGAAGGCTGAATATAAAACTATCTGATAAACGCAAATGTAAAGTAAAAAATATATATTCGCTGTAACGTAATCAGATATGTGTATATAAGTATCTTGAGGAATATGAACACAAAAGCGCTTCATATGTGCCCAGATATTACAATAATCTACATGATTTATACAGTGCACATTTCAATAACAAAGAATGCTCTCAATAACAGAAAATACGTACAAACTGATCTGAGCAATAGAAATATTATATGCATATGTAAGTGTGAATATGTGGCTTTATATTTATGGATATGCACGTATACGTGATTTCTCTATATAAGTATACGCGTTTAACACCACCATATATCTTAACACACAGTGTCTTTTGACTCATCATTAAATTATCGAATTAAAAATGGGAAATGTATAAATAAATAGATAAATTATACAATCCAAGAACTTTTACAATAAACAGAAAGAAAGAAAGAGAGAGAGAGAGAGAGAGAGAGAGAGAGAGAGAGAGAGAGAGAGAGAGAGAGAGAGAGAGAGAGAGAGAGAGAGAGAGAGAGAGAGAGAGAGAGAGAGAAGAGCTAAAATCTCGAAGATGTGAATGGAATGATATTAGAAGACTAATACAAAAATTTGATTTTGCATTCTCCTTATTTTTTCCATTTTCTTTCTTCCGTTCTTCCTAACACCTTTCGTTGTCTCGTCTCTTTATTTGTCATTAGCAAGAAAACAGACAGAAATCATCAACAAAAGAAACAAGAAGTTTGTGTTGTAGCTAGTTAGTTAGCTTTAATAATCCTTTAGCTAGAAGAACTTTCATGTCTGGCGGCAGTATACAGACAATAGCACATAAAACATGTCAGTTCTAATTAAAACTCTACTCCGTGACGACCTTATTGCATTTGGCGTGTTTAATTTACATCCAGCATATCTGGTCTGACTCGCTCGATTTATTTTCGAAGTCTTTTGAATCCGGTTCACATGCTCACAATATTCTATTCCATACTCCACAACCCACATATCATGCACCGTTGTTAATGTTGTTATTGTTGTCATTGCTATTATTGTTTTTTGTCGTTGTTGATGTGCATGTCGTTATTGATTTGGCAGAATCGGTAAAAACGATGGGTATTTAGTTTACGTTTCTTTATGCGTACAGTTCGAATAGTGACTAGAGCTTACTTCACTTTTTATACTACCGTGGTCGTTGAAATATAGTAACATTTGAGATCTGTGTCGATCACAATTTTCTGTATCCTCACTACGGCCAAATTAGGGATTCCTTGTATGTATGTATGTATGCATATATATAGTTGATTAATAAATTCAAAAAAGGATAAAAATCTTTTACAAGAATTTTATCAGGAAGCCAGCGTGTAAAAAAATTCGTAAGGAAAATTTCTATTCCCAAGAATATAATTATTCGTTTATATTTATATAAGGGCATTACTACAGAATAATACCACACACTAGACTTCCCAAATAAACACATTTTAGTACCGAATGCGAGGAAAGCAACCAACAGAAGAAGACCAACTTTCTTTTAAATAACTCAACTATGTATCGACCGATTTCGCGATTACTAGAATGAAATCTAGTTTCCGTTCATCAGCACAGTTCAAAATATATATATATATAAATAAACATATATTTATATAT
>NC_068997.1:22184095-22185072 GCF_001194135.2 Octopus bimaculoides
ATATAGATATAGATATAGATATATAGATATATATACATATATACGACGGGTTATATATATGTGTGTGTATATGTTTGTGTGTCTGTTTGTCCTCCCACCATCGCTTGACAACCGATGCTGGTGTGCTTACGTCCCCGTAACTTAGCGGTTCGGCAAAAAGAGACCGATAGAATAAGTACTAGGCTTCCAACGAATAAGTCCTGGGGTCGATTTGCTCGACTAAAGGCGTTGCTCCAGCATGGCCGCAGTCAAGTGACTGAAACAAGTAAAAGAGTAAAAGAGTAAGAGTTACAATCGAAGAAAACAGTAGCTTACCTCCCTTTGCTAAAACTGCATAATGGCCACAGAAACGAAATAAGATATCAGAACAAATGTTATGAGATATTAAAGTTTACAGTTTAGTGAGGTATCATGAAGACAATCAGAAGTACAACTATCATCTAATGAATAAAAATGTACTAAGACGTACATAAAGACGACAGTAAAAACATCAACTGAGTGAAGTGTTGTTGCTTGCTAACGGTTGTTTGGTTGTCTGTAGCTGTGTGCTTTCTGTTTGTTTTATTCTGTTATTAGTGAATAACAGTGAATAACAGAATATAATATCGCAATAAAACTACCACTGTCAAGCGACCATAGAAATATGTATATTTGTGAGCGTATATATGTATGTGTGTGTGCATAATTATAGATACTTACATACACACACACACACACACGTATATAAATCTATACACACACATCTCTCTCTCTCTCTGTCTCTTTCTCTGTCTTTGTCTATCTATCTGTCTGTCTGTCTGTCTGTCTGTCTCTCTCTCTCTCTCTATATATATATATATATAGTCTCATATAGAAATATAAATATATACATAGACTTATGTATATATATACTCACCAGGATACGCACGTATATATATATATATATATATATATACACATACACACACATATATCTACACACATATGTACGTATATAT
>NC_068997.1:22185082-22187544 GCF_001194135.2 Octopus bimaculoides
CACATATATCTACACACATATGTACGTATATATATATATATATATGTGTGTGTGTGTGTGTGTGTGTGTGTGCATGTGCGTGTAAGTAAATGTATATGTGTATATGTAAGTGTGCATGTTTGTATATTCGCGAGAGTGCCTATAACACTTCAGTCAACAAACAGCTCAGATCAAGTTGTAATAAGACGGTTATAATATAGCAGTAAAATCATCAGTATCAAATTAGACGTCATGACATGGAAATTAAGAGAAAAGGTGGGAAGGAGAAGGAGAGGAAAATATAATAATATACATACATACACAGAGAGAGAGAGAGAGAGAGAGAGAGAGAGAGAGAGAGAGAGAGAGAGAGAGATTGAAAAGGAGAGAGAAAGAGACAAAGATATAAAGTGAAATAGGAGAAATGAGAATGAAGCGGAGAGGGAAAAGGAAAATAATATGTAAATAAAAAGAGATGGAAAAGAGAGAGAGAAAGGGAGAGAGGAAAGTGGAAGAGTGAAAATAAGAAAGAAAGAGTGAGAGAGAGAGAGAGAGAGAGAGAGAGAGAGAGATAAAGATAAATTGTGGGAGAGGTTCGGAGGAGTGATAGGAATAGGGATAAATATAAAATGAGAGAAGGGGAAACAGGGGAAAATAAACATATGTATATAGAAAAAGAAAATTAAAAGGAGAGAGAAATAGATTTAAAGATACGAAAAGAGAGAGGAAGAGTGAAAGAGAGAAAGAGAAGGAAAGGGACATATTGAGAGAATGCATGGAAAGAAGAATGAAAAGAGACAGAGACAGAGGCATTTATGAAGAGTAAGTAGAAAGAGCGATCCAGGTTTTATGGATGCAAGATTTGTAGGAAACAAAAGGAAAAGAGTAGGAAGCGTTAAGTAATGGATTCTTGAGGGAAAAAAGATGGGGAGCAGAAGTACAAGGAGGGGTGGAATAGAAATTAAGGAAAGGGGAGGGTGGTTTTGTTTTGAAAGAAGTGAGTGGTGTCATTAAATAGAGAAAAAAAGGTGGTGAGGTTTGATGATGGAGGAGGATGGTGAACTAGGGAGAGAATTTGGTGGAGGGGGCGGGGGGGGGCGGTGAGTGAGAGAGTTGAAAATGGAAGAGAAAATTGGAAAGAACTGGACGAAGTAAAGAGAACGGGAACGAACTCCGTCCTTCTGCTTCTTCTATCCCTCCACCCATCTACTCCACCTCCTCCTCCTCCTCTTCCTTCTGCACCTCCTCACTATCATCATCTTCCTCATTAAGACTTCCTGGTCGTCGTTCTCTCTCTCCTTCTCCTCATCGACATC
The DNA here is from genome assembly GCF_001194135.2 of Octopus bimaculoides. Lineage (NCBI taxonomy): Eukaryota > Metazoa > Mollusca > Cephalopoda > Octopoda > Octopodidae > Octopus > Octopus bimaculoides. The sequence goes on from NC_068997.1 coordinate 22,186,378, forward strand.
ATCATCACCAACATCATCAACATTTCTATCATCATCATCATCATTTTTTCCATGATCGTGAAGAAAATTATCGCCACCTCTACAGGTATAGTAACACACACACATGCACACATACACCCATATAAACACGCACATGCACACACAAACACATAAATTTAGCTTCATAAGACGCTAAAGTAAAATTCAACGAGAAGTTGAATTTAACGTTAGCGTCTTATGAAGCTAAATTTATAAGTTCTAAAATTGCAGAAGATTTCGTTGCTGGGCAGTTTAGTTTAATGGTAAAACACTTGACGCGTAATCACAGATATGTTAGTTCGAGTCTCATGGCTGGCCAGTAACGTATTTTTCTGCAATAAATGGATAATTTATCCTGATCACGCTATTTATAGCATTATTACGCGTTTGAGAAATAGATTTATTTCTGTATCTTACAATACATCTCAACGCATCTAAAAAAATAAAAACAAACTTTGTTTGTTTACTTTCATCGTAAAGTTGAATTTATATATATATATATTTATATAATATAAATGGAACATGGGTGACTGTTGTATTCTTTCTTGTCTCGAGGTTCACAGCCAAACAAACGGCTGGGTGGATTCGCGTGAAAAATGGCACACTTGTGGAGACGGGTGCATAGATTGAAACGCGGTTTGTATTTTTTCCTATCCCCCATAGTTACCGAGAGAATCGATTAGAACAACCTGCGTGCGTGCGTGTATGTGAGTGTGTATCACTGAAGCCATTCATACATACATACATACATAACCACTCTCTCTCTCTCTTTCTCTCTCGATTTCTCTCAATTTTTGCTCTCTGCAAATAACATTTTTACGGATACAACTGCTTACAAAGATTGGGATTAATGTATAATTTTCTTCAATGTTCATAATTAAATAAATGTTTTAATGATTAGACAGACGTCCAATAGAATAGCTCCAAGAAACAGACGACATACAAATTCTTTCTTCACAATTCCTGAAGCTATTTTCTGACAGGTGGAGTGGTGAAATCTTCATACAGTTAGAAGCGCCAATCGAAACAGGAAACCCGAAATAATAAGGTTGAGAAACGGTGTTATAGATTATGCCTAACCGAAAACGATCACGGCCACATCATCGAAACAGACCGGGTGAAACCGGGTTTAGCTGGTACTATATATAT
>NC_068997.1:22187796-22188717 GCF_001194135.2 Octopus bimaculoides
TATATATATATATATGTGTGTGTGTGTGTGTGTGTGTGCGTGGCTATGCGGAGGCGCAGGCGTGGCTGTGTGGTAAGAAGCTTGCTTCTCAACCACATGGTCCCGGGTTCAATCACACTGCGTGGCACCTCAGGCAAGTGTCTTCTACTGTAGCCTCGGGCCGAAACTGAAAGAAGCATGCCGTATATATGTGTGTGTGCGCGCGTGTGTGCGTATATGTGTTTGTGTGTGCGTTTCTCCCCCCCACCCCCAACAACGTTTGACAACCGATGTTGGCATGTATTTACGTCCCCTTTTACTTTGTGGTTCACCAGAAGAGCCCGATAGAATAAGCACCGAGCTTACAAGAATAAGTCCAGGGGTCGATTTCTTCGACAACGTAGCAGCGCTCCAGCATGGCCACAGTCAAATGACTGCAACAGGTAAAAGAAAAAAAGAGTATAGAAATATATACAAATGTATGTGTTTCTCCTCTCGCACCATTTGACAACCGGTGTTACCTTGTTTAGGTCCCTGTAATAAAGCAGTTCTATAAAAGTGACCGATGGAAAAATTAACTGACTTAAAAAAAAAAAACAAAAGAAAAACAGAAAAATAAGTTCTAGTGTAAATTTCTTTGACAGGAACCCCTCAAGGTAGTCCCCCAGCACGCTAGTAGTCCAATAATTAGAACAAGTAAAAACAAACATAAACTTAGGATGACTCGTATAACGCAAGCCTAGAGTTAAACAACGGTGTCAAATCAGAAAACCTTGTGTATACATGCATATATGTATACATACATACATACATGCATGTATGCATACATATATACATATATGCACACATACATACATGCATACATATATTCATACATACATATATAAATACATACATACATACATACATATATATATATATATATATATATATATATATATA
>NC_068997.1:22189243-22196160 GCF_001194135.2 Octopus bimaculoides
ATCTGTTAAACGTACTGGTCCGCAATTTAACCACCCAACAATCTTTTATTTTTTTGTGTCGTTTACGATGTTTCAATCGCTTGACTACTGTGGCCATGCCAGAGCTACAACTTGAAGAGATTTAGTGTTTATTATGAAAATTTGGTGCTTACCCTATCGGTGAGTTTCACCGAACCGATAAGATACAAGCTTGTAAACAAACCAGCATTGGTTGGCACACAGTGATGGGGGTACAAACACAAACGTATTGAAACTCTTTAGCACAAACACAACCCATCCCCATATATATATATATATATGTGTGTGTGTGTGTGTGTGTGTGTGTGTGTGTGTGTGTGTGTGTGTGTGTTCAAATATGAATTTCAAGCAGTTCGAGGTACATGAACAAAGTCGAATACACACACAAAGGGTACATGTGTTGTTAGTTCGTGGGTCACCAGCCGTTTTAGGCGTTAGAAATATATTCTTTTATGACTAAAAGTCGCATCTGGCCCACGAATTAACAACACATACCTTTTATATGTGTGATCGACTTTATATATATATGTCTTGCAAACAACTCGCACATGCAAGTGCTACCAGTCAAGAACTCCGCATACCGGAAGCCAGCAAGTGTATGGGGTCATCAGGAGAGAATGCGCGCCGTTTCGGGGCCTACCTCTCGACAGCATCAATGCGCACCGGCCCCCCCTCACTGATATGAGGCCCCGCTTGCTAGATCAACTGATTATTAAAACAAAGCTCAATATTTCTCTAGCCATTGCTCATCGTCTCTTTTTATATATACTCGCATTCCTCCAGTTACGACGACAATTGTTCCAGTTGATCTGATCAGCGAAGCAGCCGGCTCGTGAAATTTAAGTGAGAAGTTCACAGATACGAGTACTCTAAACGTAGTTCTCAGGAAGATTCAGTATAGCACAGGATGTGACAAGGTTGGCAAAACTGAGTGGTAACTTTGAAATACAGGTGCTACTAATTTCTGTCAGCTGAGTGGACTGGAGTAACGTGCAATGAAGGGTCATGCTCAAGAAGCAAAATACGACGCCAGGAATCTAACTCATGACCTTACGATCGTAAGCCAAATACCGTAACCATTAACCCACGTGCCTTAGAAATGTCGAGTTTTATTATTTTTCCACTTTAATAATTAGATACGGTAGAGAAAGGTGGTATTCAAGAAATCCAAGAATAGAAGAGTGGAAATAATCAAGCACTTTATTGCTACTAGTTATGTAAACCTTCTTGTTGAGTTTCGTCCAGGTTTCTCTAAATCTTTTGAGAAACGCCACGTCTGGACCAAAGTTACATCCATCAGTGAGTCAAAACAGCTCCTAAAAACTAACTCAAAAATGTGATGACGGCAAGGTTACTACAACAGGTCACGATTGAACGACTTTTCTAGGTTTGTACTGGCACCATTCACTCGGCCTGTGTTGCTTGCTGTCGTATCACAGCAAAGTGCCTGAATTTTGTCGGTTATACCTCACTTTTCCACTGCTTGGTAAACAGCCATAGCTTGCTGTTCTCCTCTAGATGTTGGAATTTCCGGGACTCCCAACAATTGTTCCTTGCCCTGAAAAGTTATTATATTGCCAGTCTATCAATCTTTTCAACGCTTGTGAGTGCTGGGAGCAGCTTTCCATCCCACTGCGACACTAATTCTTGACAGTCGTTTAGGTTAAATTTGTACTGTATTTCTGTGTGTCTCGCTTCTCCAAATTTTGTTCTAAGGCATTGATAATAAGTATACGAAGCACATATCATTATAAAACGGAGAGGTTATAAACATGGTATTACAACTTTGTCAGGATTACCAACACTACAGGGGGAAGATCTATACCATAATGCGCCACAACAAAATGAAAAAGTGCTTACAAGTTATTACAAATAATTTAACTTATATTTACACACGCGGACAAGTCATATTAGTTCACTGTTTATCACTAATGTATATATCTTAATATTTTATTTCTCAACACTACCATTAGATGCTGTACAATTCTTTCAACAGACGAACGTAACTCACAACCTTACTCGCACACGGCTGGCCACCAAGTGGACGTCGGCGAAAAATATTTATTAGCACTTTGAAAATTTGAAAATTGCCTTCCTCATTATATTTATTAGCACTTATCCTTAATTACCAAAAATAAGTTTGGACAAGTTTTTAATTTAAGAGAAAATTATATAAGTAACAAAAACTTTTTATTTGAAAAAATGACTTGCAAGGTGAAAACTTCAAACTTTCATGGTCGATGAGGGTCGCCTTCGGGTGTTCGACTGAGCTTAAATTTTGCATAATTTTTTTTTTAATTGGAGCAAGATAGAGGGTGGAGCTAAACTTTTAGAAAGTTGAAAAATAAGGGCTACTCTAATATGCATATATATGCATATATACATATACATATATACACATATACATATATATGTAGGTATATATAGATAGATATATAGATACACACACACATGTGTATACAGACAGACAGATAGATAGATAGATAGATATACGTTAATGTAACATGAAGATATGCGCATAGTAATGAGCTATTAATTTATCTGATTTTTTCCGTATAAAACTGAAAATGGAGTGCCTGTGTTTAAATATATAATTTGTGAATGTATGTGGGAAAAAAAAGGAAAGAATAAACAAGGGACAGAATGATAGACTCATAAATACATCATATACGCAGGGAGTATCAACGAGAAAGAAAGAGAGAGACAAAGAGAGACAGACAGACATAGAGAAATTGGAGTGAGAAAGAAAGAGAGAAAGAATATGTGAGCGAATGCTTGTGTATGTGGATTAGAATGATTTCAGGCTTTTAACGTTGAACCCTAAATGCAATATAAAGACTGCAATCATCGCGCCTTTTCCATTAAAAGGTTACAAAAGTCCCCACTATATAAAATAATGTGTTTTTTATTAGCTTTTAATGTGATGGCGGGAAAGTTAGTTCTAGAAGGCTTTTTTTTTTTTTTTGCTTATCACACTCGTTTGTGTGTGTAGCTCCTTTTTTTCCTTTTTCTTTAATATTTTTAGATTCAATGATTCTATTATTACAATAATTAAACGATTTCCAAGTGGAAGCAATGTTTATTTTGTTTATTTTTAATTACTGATCAATAGGAGAAAATATATTGATTATTTTTAAAATAGTTTTCATCTTAAAGGATATATATATATATATATGTGTGTGTGTGTGTGGGTGTGTGTGTGCTTCTTAAATTTGCTGGCCTTGTGCCAAAATTGAAAAAAAAGTTATATCCTACATTAATACTTCGTAATTGTTTGTGATAGGGATTCGAATTCTGGCTAAGGTAATGCTTATTTAAGGGTTTCTAATTTATGGAGATTTTGTTGCATACATTTACAGACTCAATATTTGCACACATCATCAAGGAACATTGTTAGCAAAGTTTCAAATTTACCCAAAATATTGTTTCTACTCTAGGCACAAGGCCCGAAATTTTGGGGGCGGGGCCTGTCGATTAGATCGACCCCGGTACGCAACTGGTACTTAATTTATCAATCCCGAAAGGATGAAAAGCAAAGTAGACCTCGGCGGAATTTGAAGTCAGAACGTAAAGACAGATGAAATATCGCTAAGCATTTCGCCCGGTGTCTTAACGTTTCTGCCAGCTCACCGACTTAATTTAGCCAAAATATTGTTAATGTTGTTGATTATGTCGTTGTTTAAACCGTCCTCAGCCCCGACGAACCAAACTAATCATTGTCAGTAAGGAGAAAAATATACTTTACCAGCAACTATATCATCTAAATTGTTATTAATTCTTTTTTAATATATATAAAGACAGTAGTGTGTAATTTAAAAGAAATTTAGTTGCTATTTCAAACAGATCAAGCGACAAAATATAGAAAACTCCAGCTTTCGTTCATGAAATGAATACAGATTTACTTCGTCCTTCAAAGAAAAATGTTTAACGTATGTTTGGGATATTTTACAGTTTATGGATTCCATAAAATATTAACAAAGTAATTTGACAATAAAAAGCTGCATGTCCTTAGAATGTTATGATGTGGTATTTATTGAGAAGGATCTGTGGTCGATCAAGTCGACGAAATATAGTGGAAGGTGGCACGAAAATAGACGAGGGAGAACGATTGAGAGAGTGAAAAAGAGGGAGGGTGTGAGAGTGAGGGAGAAAAGAGACAGAGAAGAAGGAAGAGAATGAAAGTCTGAGAGTGGGGTATTGATGATAGCGAACGTAGTATATGTGCTACTAAAATCCTCAATGTGATTGAGATACAAGTACGAAAATGATATGACAAAGTGAAAAAGATCAACGATATGCAGTAAGAGAGTTTGAATTTTTAAATATCAGTAAAAGAGTGTAAATGGGGGTAGCGAGACAATGAAATATTACATAGATGCATACATACACATGTAATGTATATATGCATAGATATATATATGCGTGTGTGTGTGTGAAGAAAGTGAGAAAGAGGTGGGAGAGAAATGAAATGGAGAGAGAGGATTAAGAATATGGACATAGAATTCGTAATAAAATTAAGATAGTAGGAAAATAAAAGTGAACGGTTTACAACCAATTAAGAGCGGTGGGGGAGAGGGTGAAGAAGAAATAGAAAACGCTGGATGGCTTAATTGAATGATAAAGTATGTAGATGAATAAATAATAAAGATGAATTATAAAAGGTTTTCAAAATGGCGAATAGTGATAGAGAGTGTAAATTAATGGAACATGGAGATACAAAGATAACCCGCGTGAGTAAAAGGCGAGTAGAGAGAATACATTCTTGTTTGTATTTTTTTCCTTTATACACTGACAGTTGTTAAGCGACGACTGATTGTTGGTGGATCGCCAGACAATAATGAATTTTTTGCAGTATTTACTGTTGGTCATTTGCATTGTGAGTTCAAATCCCATGGTTGAATTTTTCCCTTGGGGGTTCATTTGACAAATATTAGTTTCAAGCCCAGCAATTTTGTGCGATGGGGTTTAAGTCGATTACATCGACCCCAGTGCTCAACTGGTTCTTATTTTATCGATCCCGAAAGGTTGAAAGCCAGAGTGGGAATTCGAATTTAGAACGTAAAGACGGACAAAATGCCGCTAAACATTTTTCCCGGTATGTTAACGATTCGGCCAACTTGCCGTCTTCAATATGATGAATATTAGTCAAGAAATAGATCGATAATACATCGATAATAGATGAATAAGGCTAAAAAATACTTATTATTACACGTTTCATTGGCTGTTATCAGAAATATATTAGATGTTATCAGAAATATTGTTGATAACAGCCAATATTTGGTCTTAAGTGTGCTTATTTTGAGCTGACCTGACGAAAAGCGACAACAACAACAACATTATCAACGACAAACAAAACAGCAATAACAATAATAGTGTTAAATTCGATCGAACTTCGCTGGCAGATAAATAACTTTCTTAGTTTTGTGAAGTAAAAGAAAATAGAACCGCGAAAATGAGAGCTCACTCTCATCTCAGATCTCTGAGAGATGATGATGATGATTATGATGATGATAAGGATGATAATGATGATGATGATGATGACATAAGTATTGGTGCATGTGTATGTATGTGTATGTGTGTGTCTGTGTATACGTGCTCGCAAGTGTAAGTGGGCGCTAGTGTATGCGTGTGTGTATGTATGTGTATGTGTGTGTGTGAGAGAGAGAGAGAGAGTGTTTATAGAAGTGGAAGAGCAGAAATGGGAAAGAAGATTGAACGAGAAAAATGTAATGCATTAGTTTTGTAAAGAAGAACTAAAAGAAACCGCGAAAATGAGAGCTGACCATGATGACGATGATTATGTGTGCGCGCGCGTATGTGTGTGTGTGTATGTCTATATAAGTGTGTTTGTATTCGTGCGCGCACATGTAGGTGGGTCCACAAGGGGCTAAATATAGAGGGGACAAACAAAGAGTTTAAGTCGATTCCATCGACCCCAGTGCGTAACTGGTACTTAATTTATCGTCTCCGAAAGGATGAAAGGCAAAGTCGACCTCGGCGGAATTTGAACTCAGAACGCAACGGCAGACGAAATACCGGTAAGCATTTCGCCCGGCGTGCTAACGTTTCTGCCAAGATAGCCGCCTTAATACGGTAGAAATATTCTGAGATAAAAAAAAACAAGAGAAAGAAATGATGGATATCGAGAAAAGGAATGCAAAAAATAGAATGGAGAAAGTAGGGAGAAAAAGAGAAAGCGGGAGAAGGGAGAGGAGGTGGGAGAAAGAGAGTAAAAGGAAGAAAGAAAGAGAGAGAGAGAGAAGGTGGGAGAAAGCGAGGAGGAGGGGAAAAGAGTAAAAGATAAAAATAAAAAGTGAGTAAGAGAGAAGCAGTGTGTTTTAGAGAGAGATACGGAAAGAAAGAAAGAAAGAAAGAAAGAAAGAGAGAGATACGGAAGGAAAGAAACAGAGAGAGAGAGAGAGAGGAAGTGAAGGACGAGAAAATTTGAGAGAAAGAGAGTAAAACATTAAAAGAGAAAGAAAGAGATAAAAATTAAAAGAGAGACTAAGAGAGAGCTGGAGAGATTGTAACAAAGATAGAGAGAGAGGGGGGGAGTAGTAAGCTAGTAAGGGAAAAAAGTAAAAATATGAAGAGAGGAAGAAATTAAGAGAAAGAGAAGATGGAGAGAGATAGTTAGAGGGAGAGAAAGAAAGAGAGAGGGAGGGAGAACGAAAAAGAGAGAGAAAGCGAGGAAGAGAGAGAGAGAGGATTAAAGAACGATATTCAAAGAAAGTGAAATATTTAATGTAGGAAGACAGAAAAACAAAGAGGAGAAGAAAAAGGGAAGATAGAGAGGTCGGAGAAAGAGAGGTGGGAGAAAGAGAGAAGGAGGAAGAAAGAGCTAAGGAGGGAGAAAGAGAGAAGAAAGGAGAAAGAGAGAGTTCGGTAGATTGCTTCAG
>NC_068997.1:22196498-22203371 GCF_001194135.2 Octopus bimaculoides
CAATTTTAAGAGATGGAGAAGACAATGTTATGAGTGAGAGAGAGAATGAGAGAGAGAGGAGTGTTTTGAAGACAGGGAGTTAGATTCGGAGAGACAAAAAGAGCAAGAAAGATAGGGAGATGGAGAGAAAGAGAGAGAGAGAGGTTGAGAAGAAGGTCATGTTTAGAGACAATTGGCTAGGATTGGCACGTTCAATTGTTCCAGCTGTAATGGTCATAAACCAAGAGATCATGACAAGTTCTTGGTGAAACTGTTAATGGAACCAGAAGAGAAAATAGGAAGGCAATGAGAGAGAGAGAGAAAGAGAAAGAAACAGAAAGAGAGCGTGAGATGTGTGTAGTGGTGGCAGTGGTAATGGAGGGAGTAGTGGCAGTGGTGGTGGTGGTGGTGTAAACGTCGTCCACTACTCGCCTATTGCCTGTCACAAGGGAACACGACATTCTAGATTACACTCACCTTCCCTCTGCTGTTTACGAATATACACACATGCAGACATACATATATACACACACACACATACATGCATATATATATATACATACATGCACGCACACACACATAATCAATATATATGTGATATGTATAATACACTCAAACACACATACAGATACACACACAATCTATATTTTGTTTTACAATTTTTCTGCTTTTTGTCTTTCTATATTTATATTTTGTCTTCTTTCTGATTTTTGCTTCTTCTTTTCTTGCGTTCTTTTTGTCCTTTTTTTTGTTTGTTTTTTGTTCCTCAGTTTTATTCACTCTTTCATTTTTACTTCCATTCTTCTATTCTTTAGTTCTTTCTATACTCCGTTCATGTCTCATTTTACTTCAGCTTTCTTTCGTTTTTGATGTTGTTGTTGTTTGTCTTTTCACTTTCTAGCCTCATGTTTCTCTCCAAAGTGTCGCTTACCGCCCCTTCATGCCATAAAGTATTCTACACCTCCTACCACGTGTCCGCCTCTCCGTATCACCTACTCTCTTAATAATTTTTTTTTCCTTTTTCAACAACCTCCCCCATAAACTATTCTTACCCCCATGCTTTTATTTTATTTTATTGTAATTAATTTATTTTGTTCATTTCATACCAAAATCCTGTCCGCTCCATCCTTCATAATCACCACCAAAGCTACCACACACCTTCATCTCCCACCGTAGAGCTAATTTCCTTGAGTGTATTTGGTAGTCGTGACGGTTCTGTTGATGATGTTGGTGGCTGTAGTTCTTGTTGGTTGTGTTATGTAGCTCCGGGTCAGTCTTGGTCAAGAAATCCTTATGATTGGCAAACGAATCGACACTGATTCATCAACATACACTCCCAGTAATGTTAGATCTACGTTTTGTTTTTGCAATTTGATTGCTATATACATGATGTGAACCCGTGTGTTGGAGCAAATTTTGTTGTATCTCAGGAGTCAGGAGGGTCACTATGCCAATAACAAATACACCCACTGGTTATAGCTCACTTGTTATTATTATTGAGTTGTGCGAATTTGCTTTTTGTTCATGTTGTATTCAACGTTCCGAAAAACTTAGCCTAATTATTCAAAAAGGAAAAGAGTAACACGATTAGATAGAGCGAAAAACGGGCTTTAAAATGGTATATAAAACCAAAGTAATTTAACTAAAATTAATTTGAACATACATAATTTAAAACCAAAATTTAAAATTTCGCAAGAACTTTCTTGACAACCTAATATATTAATAAAGCATATGAATCTCCATCTACATATTAATATACCTATTAATATACCTATCCTACGTTGCAAAGCAGTTCTACGTGTGTACCCCTACCATTGGGTTACCCTGGAAGATGGAATTAATAGGTGATAGCCGACAAGAAGAAGTACGGAAGCTTTTAAGAACTTATTACTACGCTTTTGCCCAAACTAAGCTAAATGGTTATTCGCGGGGGAGAAGGGTCGTACGCCGGCGCATATGTGTGTATGTGTGTACGTATATTTCTTTAAGAGAGAGAATTGACTTTATGACGTTACGTTCTTCAATTCTTGAAGAAACTCTCAAGCACATTACTTCTCACCAGGCAGGTAGTAAATTTCTCCATGTGTTTTTGAATTCTGTGTATTACAACATAGTACAATCCGTCCGTTTACTTTAATCACGAGCATCAGAAATGTCATATCTTTGAGGTAAAGGATTGCTATAATTATCATAATTATCTCTTCAGCCATGGAAAATTTATTAAATAAAATCATAATAACGAAGCGACAACATATGGCGCAAGAGATAATATAACATTCAAATCGATATCCGTCGGTTGATTTAGTGTACGTAGATATCGTTCAATCACAAATGTTACCATACATTGCAGGTGATTGTGGAGATAAGCATGGCCAATTGAATTAGGTACTCTGTTTGTTATATATGGGTCAACAGTTCAAATACGTCGATGACGTTCCTTTGAACTCCAAGAAAGAAATTCATTATTCTGTATTGGTACTCTTTTCGCGTAGCAGTCGGAAATAGGTTATACATTTAGCCAATAGTCATTCCAGTAATAGAATGGATATTGTTAATAAAGGACATACTTAGAAGTGTTAGGTAAAGTTACTGAGAAGCAGGTGCTTTAGGTAAGCATTTTTGTCCTTCTGATTAAGAAGATCGCTTTGCAATCATGCTGTTTCGCATTAAGTTCCACTGAGCGCCTCCTTTGGCAAGTATTCCTTCTACTATAGCTGTGGAATACCCGACGCATTATAAGTGAAGTTGATAGACGGAAACTGTGGAATCGGAACTAGCATCGCTAAGCACTTTCTTTTTTCTTCAACCACCTAATGATTTTGTTAGTATGTCGCACTATAATGGCTACTGATTTAGGTGGAGAGCAAGTAATATTTGAGGGTAAACTTAATTAGATAGACTCTAGCAACTAACTGGAACTTTATTTTATCGACCTCACAAGGATGGATGAAACGCAACGCTGACATCGGCGCGATTTTCAAATGGTTTCAATTCTGTCACAAATTTTGAGGGGAGGTGTAGACCATCGGGAAAACTCTTTCTACAATATGCGCAAGGCCTGAAGTTTTGTGTGAGAGCTGCTGAATTACATTGATATCAGTGCTCGAATGGTATTTTATCCAGCCAAAAAGGAAGATAGTAAAAACCAGCGAAGCCGTGGAAATTCTACATTTAATAATAGCTTTTATTTCTGTTGTAATACATAAATTGCTAGATCCTTATAACATTGGTCAAGTATGTGAAATATTTTGATTATGTCTTCCATGGTATTCCATAGTAAGATTATTGAAAGCTTAACACCGGAACATGTTTCATTATGCTAAATATTTCGATAATATCTTCCATTTCGTTCTCTTAGATAAGCGCAACACAGGAACACGTGTAGTGACAAGAAGAATAATATTGCAGATAATCAGCAGAATCGACACCCGTATATAATATTATAAGACATGCAAAAAAAAAAACAAAGAAGAAAGAAAGAAAAAATACAATATCGACATTGGTAAGTGGGGGCGGGTTTTAACTTTAATACAGGGTAATATACAGCAAATAGGTGTAATCACTAAGGATCTAGGGCGGGATTTTTGTCTAAAAGAATACCGCCTGGCTTTCCGGAAAAAAATAAAATGTTTCTTTCATGTAGACTAATTAACATTTTTGAACAAGATCTTTATACAGTTTCGGATTCTTATCTCAGAGATATGCATATATTTATATATTTGTTGATATCACTTAAACAGTATCGTTTTACTTCACATCTGGGCAATTCTCTATCAGGCGAATAGAAATGCAAGTTTTATTCATTTTATTTATTTATTTATATATATTTATTATTTGAAGCAACGTATATTTGCAGCATATAAATTGATAGACTCAAAAAGCAAAATGGAAGAAAATGCAGATTTAGTCTTATCATTCTTCTTCTTCTTCTTCTTCTTCTTCTTCTTCTTCTTCTTCTTCTTCTTCTTCTTCTTCTTCTTCTTCTTCTTATTATTATTATTATTATTATTATTATTATTATTATTATTATTATTATTATTATTATTATTATTATTATTATTATTATTATTATTATTATTATTATTATTGTTGTTGTTGTTCAGTAGTTTTATTTTTATAACGTGCTTTCACTTCACTACCGAGCGCAGCTCTGTGCGCCTTGGGTATGTGCTGTGGTTTGCTGTGGTGCTCTTATGTTTACTGTATTGAAAGTGTTTTGCGTAGAATGTGTGCAGTACCCAGTAGTGCAATTTTCTGTAAGTTATATATATTTGTAAGTCCTGGTGTTTTTGTTATGTATTTGTCTGAATATTTTTTTATTATACCTAAGGCACCTACTATGATAGGAATTGTTTCTGTCTTTAGATTCCACATTCGAGTTATTCGTCACATTATTATTATTATTATTATTATTATTATTATTATTATTATTATTATTATTATTATTATTATTCAGTAGTTTTATTTTTATGACGTGCTTTCACTTCACTACCGAGCGCAGCTCTGTGTGCCTTGGGTATGTGCTGTGGTTTGCTGTGGTTTGATTATCATCATCATCATCATCATCATCATCATCATCATCAAATGCCAGTTCAGCCCTGGGATCGTAATTGACTTAATTCCTTCCCCGAACTTGTTAATATCATGCCAAAATTTGAAACCATTAACAGCTTTGTCTTTCATCCCTTCGGAGTCGATAAAATAAGTACCAGTTGAGTACTGGGGGGTCGATGAAATCGCCTATCCCCTTACTCCAATTCTCAAGTCTTGTACAGAATCGTTAGCACGCCGGACAAAATGCTTAGCACCATTTCGTACGTCTTTACGTTTTGCGTTCAAAATCCGCTGAGGTGGACGATACCTGTCATCTTTTCGGAATCGATAAAACAAGTTACAGTAAAGTACTGGAGTCGATGTAATCGACTCACCCATTCCTTTCAAATTGCTGACCATGTGCCAAACTTTCAAACAATCATTATTAACATTCCGTGGTGTATGGTACATTGGTGCATTTAAACAAGGCAAGATATATATATTATATATTTGGACGGTTATTGTAGCAGACTAGATGAGAGTTGATTTCTAACAGCATGCTCTGCCTCTCTGCTTTTTGAATTATTTTGATAGCCGAGCCAATTCTGTTAGGTAGAGAGATAAAAAAAAAAATTCAACCACTTCAATATTTGATTGGTACATTATCCATCGAGCGCGGTTAATTTCCGCATTCAAACCCTACCTGACCAAGGGGTGTTTTATATTCTCCCGTAAACAGTATGCAATCTTAAAAAAAATATACAATGTGGGAAATTTCTGTGGTTTTCTGCTAATTTAACTAAATTTTCAAGTAATTTTTGTGGCTAAATCCTTCATTTAGAGGTTCTTTCATGTTCCCATGTTCCGTCCCACAACGCGGTGCGTCGAGCAAAGGTACTAACCACAAAACATATTTGTTAAAATATCAAATAGGTCTAAGTTATTTTTAGAGTATTAACTGCTTTTCTGTTTTTATTTTTAGCATGTAAAGCAGGGTTAGTTTAACAAACTGACCATTAGTTGAGTATATTTTCTATTATCTTTTTTTCGCTGAACCACTAAATAAAGGGACGTAAAAAAAATCAATACCAATTACCAAGCAACCACAAAGACACATACGCAAACATACAGATCGATACGCACATACATACATACATACATACATACTTACATACATACGTGCATGCATGCATGCATATACACACACTCATACATACACATATATAGACACACACATGCATACAAGCATACATACACATACAAGCAATTACACATACATACACACACGCACATATAAATGCATATAACATTTTTCTTATTTCTTCATTGCCCACAAGGGGCTAAACATAGAGGGGACAAACAAGGACAGACAAAGGGATTAAGTCGATTATATCGACCCTGGTACACAACCGGTACTTCTTTAATCGACCCCGAAAGGATGAAAGGCAAAGTCGCCCGGCGTGCTAACGTTTCTGCCAGCCCGCCACCTATATACAACATTTTTCTGCATATAAAAATGTCAGGTAGGGCTACATAAATACGTTGTTGGCCCACTACTATACCACATGGTTTACAACTGGTGTGATTATTAAAGCCACTGTAACGTATGTAATATAAATACGCACATCAACAAAACAATATATTGTTCGTGAGCTCACTGCAGTATCTAACCACAAATAAACGGCGTAAAGTTCAGATGTGGGACCTACTAACACCAAAGTGTATCAAGGGTTTTCACATTTGATATCACGGGATCATCTCAGATAAAGAAGGTTTGTTAGACAAGAAAAAGGGAAGAGGAAAATAGAAATTATAGAAAGACACTTCAGTTGTATATATTTGATATACTTGATACATACACACACACACACACACACACACACACACACACACACACACACACACACACACACACACACACACACACACACACACACACACACATATATATATATATATATATATATATATTTAATGTGTGCGTATATGTACGTATATGCAAATGTGTGTCTCCTTTTCAATGCGTGGTTATGTGTTGGGCAATCGTTGTCTTTACTACGGAAACAAGTCTTCAGATAGTAACAGGTGTCAACTTTCACGGTCCTACTCTCTACTCAAGCTAGAAATAATACAACGCGATAATGTAATGCAAACAATAATCTCCCTTATTAGCAATCTCTTTACTGGTTCAACTCGGTTCAAATCATTGATATTTGCTAGGTTTTATCTTATTTTATTTACACTAAGTTTCCTTATTTACAAGATAATTACACTCACACACACACACAATCACATATTTATATATATATATCGGTGTATATATATATATATATATATATATATATATATATATATATATAT
>NC_068997.1:22203924-22206322 GCF_001194135.2 Octopus bimaculoides
TATATATATATATATATATATATATATATATATATAAATATAAAAATATGTTTAAAAAACATATACACACACATACACACGCACACATACACACATGTATAATCATAACTAAATTACTAAATTACTGGGATGTAAATTAATGGGCACCGTTTGTGAAGCTGTGGGGTGAGCAGCAAACACAAACACAAAAACACACCCGTACTTATATGAGACGTCCTTTAACGCAGTTTGAAACTACCACATACGGCATAGGTTAACTTAGGTCTTTAGTCGAGGACGATTGCCCAAGATTTCTCGCTCTGGGGTTGAATCCGAAACCATGCGGTACGAAAGCGAATTTCTGTAGTACATAACCATGTAAACACGCCATAACGATTGCTTGATTAAGGACAAGGTAGCATCGCATATACGGGTAAATCTAGAATCGATCATATCAGCCCAGGGCTGTAGCTTGGATGGGGAAAGCAGGACGCCACTTTAAGAGAGGCGCAATTTTGGTCAAGATCATGTTTTAATTAAGCCATTAACAAAAAAATGTTTAACCTTTTCGGTTATGGTTTGTTTCGCTAATCACCATCCAGGTCTCTCGACAGAATAGCTGTTTTTACTTGATCCTACAAAGTGCATGCACTGGTTTTTTGTTGTAGGGGGCGGATGTGCAATTTCCATGTTTGCCTTGGGCGACATATGCCCTAGTTATGCCCCTGTATCTGCCCTCTGGTACATGAAAACACCTGCAACGTGGAAAAAAATGATAGAAAATACAGCTCTACAGACTTTTGATATCATAACATAATCAGAAGACAATTGCTCAGTTTGAGGAAAGAAATCCAGAAGAATGATGGACAAAGTAAGCATCGGTTGGACTTGAACCCAGAAGGCAAAAGAAGAGATAGAACTAAAATCCGGAAGAGATATTTGCCGTCACTATCCACTAACACAAAACTTGTCGCGCTATATAGATTAGCATATATGTACATAAAAAGAAAGGAGGAGGTACATAAATGTGTCTGGGGTAGAATAACTTCTGTTCGCTATCGTAATACATCTTAGCAGAAAATTATGGAAGAAAAATTTGGATTTCTTCATTCATATATATATATATATGGTGGTGGTGATGATGATGATGATGATGATGATGATGATGATGATGATGATGTTGATGATGATAACGACAACGACGATGACAACGACGACGACGACGGTAATGATTATGACGACGATGACTACGGCAATAACGTCGACGATCAAGTTGATGATGCTGACGATGATAATAATGATGAAAATGATAGTGAAGATGAAAATGATGATGATGATGATGATGAAGAAGAAGAAGAAGGAGGAAGAGGAGAAGAAGAAGAAGAAGAAGAAGAAGAAGAAGAAGAAGAAGAAGAAGAAGAAGAAGAAGAAGAAGAAGAAGAAGAAGAAGAAGAAGAAGAAGAAGAAGAAGAAGAAGAAGTTAAGAAAGACAGTGACAAAATATCTTAATTGAAATATTCATTTAATGAATCAAGTAATATAATGAAAAATATATACACTAATGCATAAACTGTAAAAAATATATTATAATTAAGCTACCGAAACCTATATATATATATGCATATGTATATATATGTAGGTATGTATCTCCCTTTTTCACTCTCCTATCTTAGAAAGAACTTTTCCCCCACCACCTCCTCTTCCGGTCTTTTCATAATGTAACCTCGTGGGCATCGGTACCATTTTCCTCTTTCTCCGTTCTTCCATTCTCCGAAATTTCCATCTTTCCGACGAAGGGCTACGCCCGAAACGTCATACACTCTCTCTTTCCTTTCCTGAGCGTCCAATAACACTGTACTTATTCCACGTCCTCACTTTGTTGTTTTTTTGTTTTTTTGTTATTGTTTTTTTTTGAACTTATATATATATATACATATATATATATACACTCATACATTTACATATGCATACAGACACTCGCATACGTATATATATATATATGTATATATGCATGTATATACCACAATGAAAAATTCTTCAATTCTTCAAACCAGCTGTTACATGTTTCATAATACTAACAGCCAAAAGTTCTTGGTTAATCATACGGACTGGAATTTAACAGTATCGCATCTAGTATTATCAAAACCATTAAAAGTCACGAAAGGCTGGCTTCTCCATCGTTTGAAGCAGGATCAGTTTTCACAATTATCATCTTGCTAAAAGTATTAAATAATTTCGCTTATCAGATCTGTTGACAACTTAGTCAGTAAGTCATTTATACTCTTACATCGCTGAATGTTTCCCTATGTATGTTACCATGCGTTCGTTCACGTGTGTAGAGATATGCATATGTTTGTGTACAAGTATGTATATATATATATATATATATATATATATATATATATATATATATATATAT
>NC_068997.1:22206690-22207732 GCF_001194135.2 Octopus bimaculoides
ATATATATATATATATATATATATACACGTGCTGTTGGTGACTGCTTTTCATTCATTGGACTTTTCCTTCTCTCCTTTCTGATGAATAGCTATACTCGAAACGTCAAAGACTCTCTTTTTTATCGAGCGTCAAGCTAATACATTGTTTGTGCACATCCTCTTGTAGCCTGGTAATTTCATTATTTGTTTGTTTGAATTGATTGTTTATATGAATTGTCTATATATATATATGTGTGTGTGTGTGTGTGTGTGTGTGTGTGCAAGTGTGTGATGTGTGCGAATGTGTCCGTGAGTGAGTGTGTTTATGTCTTTGTGTTTGTGTCTGCCATTTCCCAACACTTGACAAAGTGTTTTGGCTTGTTTATAACTAAGCAACTTAGCGGTTCACCAACGAAGCCCTCAGAGAGTAAGCATCATACTTTAAAGATTTTGATTACTGGCGTCGATTTCTAAAATCCTTTAAGGCCGGGCCCTGATATACACCTGCAACCGTGTGGCTGAAACACGTGAAAGAAAAGATGAAAAAACATCAATGACCAATGAAATTTGTCGCAAAATATAAGATCACTACTTGGAATCACATCTGTAGAAAACATATCCTTATAGTTTATAATACTGCAAAGCACTCCATTTGCTGGAAATTGACGTAAGCCTTACAAAATAATAACTGAAATTAGAACTAAATTCTAAATGCTAGTCGAAGGATGCACTTTTGTATTTTTTTAAATGAATCTGTCAAATTCTTATCGATTTTTACTCTTATCTATAATGAATTTTCACAATACTTGTGACGTATTCTGAATACTTGCGTCTATGAGTACATACGTACATAACGCATACATACATACACAAACACATACATACATACATATATACATACATACATACTGATATACATTTATACATAAAAGCACGCAAATAAACACAATTTATATGTGCATATCTGTATATTTGTGTTTGTCAGTGCTTATATTTCTATAAGGTGTCTATCTATCTTTCTCTCTCTCTCTCTCTCTCTCTCTCTCTCTCTCTCTCTCTCTAT
>NC_068997.1:22209083-22212205 GCF_001194135.2 Octopus bimaculoides
TATATATATATATATATATATATATGTATATCAAAAGGATGTGTTATAATACTATTCTTCATATACAAAAAGATCCATACCAAAAATCCAACATACCTCGCTCATCAGCTGCCCCACGGATATCATTATGGTTTCGACACCTGTGCAGTATCATTCAATCCGGCGGTGTCAACAGCACTAAAATAAGTGTTGTTTGGGAACAACCATACGAAAGAAACCACCACTTTCAAACACGATTACCGTATGTACACCAGCATCGCTAAATAAATTCAGTAAGGAAATTACAACGAAATTACAATACGTAACTAAACACCGACAAATCCATTAAGTCATACATAAATTATATTCCTTACCGTCCTCCATAATATAATATAAAAGTGAAAACTAAATAACAACATTCATTCATTCTAAATATAGGCAGAATTAAAGAGTAGCTTTAAAATTATACTACAACAAAGAAACACATAAATCTATGTGCATCTGTGTCAGAATTAATAATAACCTACAAAACCTAAATTATATACTAAATTGCGACCAATCTTTAAGTCCATATAAATAATAATCCATCAGTCTTCCATAGCTACTAATATAATAATAAAAAAATGTGAAAGCTATATATTCAATTCTCTCCAAAACAAAACACGACTGAATTTAATTTAACGAATAATATAATAATTACTAGTGAAATACATTATTTCATAATACAAAAGTTAATAATAAAACACTACATGCTCATTAATATATATTACTCTTACAAGCTTTAATGTAAAATTACCAGTAACTAACAGAAACATTATATTTTATTATATAGGAACTAACAAAATCATACTTGTAATTAACTATTATTATAAAACCTTGCTACGATTAAAGCTAAATTAAAACCGTTAAAAAAGATAATAAAACTACAATGTATTACCGCTTGCATGTATTTTCAAACCACGTTGTTCCATCACCTCTAGAACTTAAAAGACTATCTTAACTATTGACGATATAGTACGTAATTACTTCCTCAATTGTTTCAAACAATATTGGTGACGTAGTAAGCAAATAGCGTTAATCTTTAGAAATATTTGCTAAGTTGAAGACTAGATACTATTCCATATTTATTTAAAATTTCAAATCTCCCACCTAAACTGCGATTAAAAGTTTTAACTAATTTACCATATCTATACCATTGTTTTACTTTTATTCTTTCCAAAAATATATTAGCATTATTCGTAATAGAACTATATCTTACAATTGGCCCTGCAGAAATTCCAATAAAAGAAGGAAGGAATTCTACTACTGAACAATGGTACTGAAGCCACTTGGAAACCAAAATCTTCTGTTTTATTATAAATGTCAGTACATATTTCATTATTATCCTTAATTACTAAATAATTAATATTGCTTATATCGTTACCATTTCTGGTGGTTATAAGCTCACTAGGATATATTTTTCTGAGTAAAAGTTCAAAGAAACCATAAAAGTAAACCAATCTTTTTCTTCGAACATACGTCTTTAAGAAAAAGGAACTCGCAAGAAGAAAGATAAATGTCCGCCAACGGAGGGCTACGGTTGCCACCCATTGGAATTCCCCTAACCAGCTTAAACACCCTACTCGCAAACATTACAAACGAATTATAATAAAACTAACCATATCTTCCGCCGTTCTTTTACTTATATTAGTATGTCCCTTATAACAAACAACAATTAGACAAGAAACCTTTGCCATTCTTTAAAGATATATATTTATATGGAAGAAGCGACCGCGAACAAATTTTCTCCACAGGATCGACGTGGTTTTTTGTTCATTTTCTTTCAATGATCATGGAGTGTAATAAAACGATCGCATGCATACATATACAGAAACATACATATACACACACATACATCCAACCAGTTAGAGAAATGAATAGAAACATACATATACATGTATATATATATATGTATGTATTTAGATGCATGTGTGTATCTATGTATATATATATACATATACATACAGACATAATACATATATATATATATATATATATATATATATATATATATATATATATATATATATATATATTTGTAATATGTATACACATGCGTGTGTGCATTCATATGTATATGTGTACATGTGTGTGGTGTGTAGGTTTATGTCGAAAATAAGACACAGAAAGCAATCGTGTATGTATGAGTGTTTGAATCTCCATGTGTCATATATATTAATTTTGATACGGAATGAGAAGTGTGGATGAGGTGGGTAAGCGTTTCACTTCAAAGCTTTCCTTTTGAAAGCTCTATGATTCATATGCGTAATAATAATGTGTAATATACATACATGTTTGAAGCTATGTCTGCGGATGTTCAAGGGAATTCTACTGACGCTGAGACAGTATATCTTAGACAATTAAGATAATGGACTAATATCTTTGAAACAACAGTAAAAATAACAAGAAAAGCAACAACAATGACGAAAGAAAATGAGAATAACAACAAATTCAAGAACAAAAACAACAACACAAACATTGACTTTAATTATGTGAGGACAGAAACAACACCGACTGCAACAGTGAAATTAAAAATAAAATGAAGTAATCAACAACCCAATCAAAGATATAAAATTAAATAAAATCGTCATTAATTTAATGAATAGTGAAAGTAAAACAGCAAAAAGAAAAGAAAATCTTGGTTTTAAAGCAAAAGTTTTAAATTCTTCTCTGAAGAATTCCTGAACCAAACTTTGAGAAACTAACAGAAACTAAACTCCTATATTAACAAGCCTGTCGTCGATAGCAAGATATCGATTACGTCACGTGATATGCCATTCTTCATCCATCTCGTGGCTTGTGTCTGCTCCTTGAGAGCAAATAATCACCCAATAAATCTTCGTATCGAAACTCAATCGTTAATTCTTCGTGTTAATATTATTAACACAAAAGGAGTGGAAGATTACAGATCCGGAAGCATAAATTAGGCAATGTACATATATACATATATATATATTTATGTATGTATGTATGTATGTATGTATGTATGCATGCATGTATGTATGTATGTATGTATGTATGTATATATATATAAATATATATATAGATCTATATAAACATGTATATATATATATATATATATATATATTATATATATATATAAA
>NC_068997.1:22212546-22215305 GCF_001194135.2 Octopus bimaculoides
ATCGTATCTAATTAACAATCATTACTATCATTATTAATAATAGTGAAGTACGTATTGTCTTCATTATCATCACTAACACCACTACCTCCCCGTCATCATCATCATCGTCATCATCATCATCGTCATCATCGTCATCGTCATCATCATCGTCATCATCATCATCGTCATCATCTTCATCACAAGTAGCAGCAGTGGCCGTAGTGGAAGTCATTACTGCCCCCACCTACAGGAACCACTAACACCACCACGATCATCCTTTACTAAATGTCACCACACGCCTGAAATCGCATCCTGTACATGCTCTAACTGATCACCAACGCTACCATCACCATCATCTTCATCGTCTTCATCTTCATCATCGTTGGCATCATCGTCATCATCGTCGTCGTCGTCATCATCATCATCATTATCGCCGTCATCATCGTCGTCATCATCATCTTCATCAACATCATCATCATAGTCGTCGGCGTCGTGGGTGCTGTGTTTGTCGACTTCATTAATATCAGATTTCATGACACTTGTTATCGCTATTGTAAGTTTTAATTAATACCATCACCGCAAATAATCACTATCGTCGTCGTCGTCCTCATCCTTCCCCTCCTTTTCATCATCATCATCCTCCTCATCATCATCATCATCATCATCATCATCATCATTATCATCATCGTCGTCGTCTATTGCCAGTGTGCACATTGCCGTAATCAAAACCTACCATGACGGTTTTCATCGTTATCAGCAGTTGATGCTAATGAATGGATTGATAGTAATTACTACTACTACTACTACTACTACTACTACTACTACTACTACTACTACTACTACTACTACTACTATAATTATTGATGATGATGATCATGATGATGTGTGATATTAATAATTATAGCAGGACTAACGATGACAACATCTCAGTACCTCAGTACCTCAGTTCCAAAATAATGGATGACATTGTTATTCTTCGTGTGATTTGAACTGAAAACGTAGAGTAACACAACTCAGTAGTTTGAATCATTTTGCTCTATGCCGAACCAGCCTCAATTCACTCCTCTCAAGGATCAATACATGGAATTCAGTATGTGTCATACAAAACAGATTAGAGAACATGTGGAGATGTACATTATGCAATTAGCGGGAACAAAATATCATATAATATATTAGTTTTAAATTTTGATACAAGGCCAGCAATTTGGCTTGCAATTTCGAGTGGTGGGGGGGGGGGCTAAGCCGATTACATCGATCCCAGTATGCAACTGGTATTGATTTTATCTACACCGAAAGGATGGAAGGCAAAGTTGACCCCAGAGGAATTTGAACTCAGAACGTAAAGACAGAGTTCCAATTCCATCGAGGTCGACTTTGCCTTCCATCCTTTCGGGTTCGATAAATTAAGTACCAATTGCTTACTGGGGTCGATCTAATCGACTGAACCCTCCTCCAAAATGTCTGGCCTTGTGCCTAGATTAGAAAAGAATATATAACGACTGTTTTGTTCCAATTAAATTTTGGTTGTACTCGAGCTGTAAATAACTAACTGCCCATGCGGTCACTAGTTTTATTCATAAATTTTAATTTTCTTGGAGATGTCATTGTATAGTGAAGCAATCTTAAACTCTGAACACCTGACCGAAGATGGCAGGACTGAGGACTGCTACAAAGTTACAGGTCAATATTATCGGAGGATTTGGACTTATCCAAATTAATCATTATGCAACAAAAAGTGGATTTATTAGCCACAATTCCTTAGATACGCCATAGAACTGCATTTTGAAATGATATTTTTTGGTATCGTACATTTATTCTCTTCTGTTGCTTATCTATTCCTTTCTCTGTATGTTTCTATACAAAGGATTTCATACGAAATGTCAGGCTCTCCTATGTATGTTTCTTGCGTTAGCGTATTAAGCTTCATTGTACAATTCTTTGTTTGTTGATATTTTCGCTTTATATTTCCATGCTTTGCAGTCACATACATTCGCACGTCTCGTTCTATATAGCATTTTAAATTTCTTTCTTTCTATTTTTAAATCAAATTTTTGACTTACTGTTTGCGTAATTTTTATATATTCATAATTTACAGAATTATTTGCCGAGTAATTCGCCACTACTTCGTGGATTTATCATAATATAGAAATACGCATACACATTCACATAAATAGATGTATATGTGTGTATGAGCACGCATATTTACGCTTACATGATGTATATGTGTGTTCAACGTTTAAATTAGAAACATCCGCGAAGATAAATGGAGAGAATGAGAAGTTAGTAGTAACATATTGTAATGCATACGCAAGCAGCATTTCTGTAGATAAGTCACTTCACTTGAGGCCAGCCTCCAGCATCAACTTTTGATTTATGCTCGTAGTTTTAAGGTTACAGTAGCGGGTTTAAAGAGATAAGGGAATTTAGCGAATGTAGAAGACTAAATGTGATTAAACTATTATTTAAAATCTGCTGATTTCCTTTTCTATAGAATAAAGACGAAACATTATATACTACCATATTTTATTTATATACTATTATATACTATTATAATACACCTCTGTTATTTCGTTTAATATTTTTTGCTTTTAATCGTTAGTATGTGGCCATAATGCGCACTCCATGAAGAGCATTGTTGATTGTTATTATTCAACGACAATAAAAATCGACCTAGGCAGGATTAGTTACATAAGCATAAAGAACTATGTTCTTTTTCGATAATATACAGATCTAATGCATACACACACACACACACACACACACACACACACACACACACA
>NC_068997.1:22215315-22216721 GCF_001194135.2 Octopus bimaculoides
ATACATATATACGCACACACGCACACGTACACATATATAGATCGCTAGCCACTACACATTCTTTTTTTCTTACCATGTTTCTTTCTGTTTCTTTCTGCGGAAGAGCGTAGGCTCGAAACGTTAGACTTTTTCACTTCCTGAGCGTTACACTAATACATCTATTTTTTGTCTTCACCACATGTGTGTGCGTGCGCGCGTGCGTGAGTAGTATGTGTTTCGGTGTTAGTCCCCCCCATCATCACTTGACAACCGATTGTGGTGTATTTACGCCCCCGTAACCTAGCGGTTCAGCAAAAGAGCGACCAATAGAATAAGTACTAAGCTTACAAAAGTCCAGGGGTCGATTTTCTCGACTTAAAATGCGGTACTCTAGCATGGCCGCAGTCAAATGACGGAAACAAATAAAAGAATAAAAGAATTTCTATATAAATGAAATCAAAAGTCCTTGTTATGCCTTGCCTAATTGGTTGGCTTTCCTCGCTACTTTAAACTATACTTACTTACCGGGAAGCCACCTTTAGTTGTTTTGAACAAGACAATCACATAACCACGACTTCAACTGCTGTTCAAACTGGAATTTTGGCCGCACACCTCTCTTAAAAGTTAGAAGAAATACCTATTAGTTTGAGTCATCTTGACGAAAACTTCTCATATCTTCTGTCTGGTGTCTGTCTATCTCTCTTTCTGTGTTTGTGTGTGTGTGTGTATATATATATATATATATATATATATATATATATATATATATATGCATATATATCTTTATCTATCTATCTATCTATCTATCTATCTATCTATCTATCTATCTATCTATCTATCTGTGGCCATATTGGAGCAATCTCGAGTGTAACCAGCCGAAACTGCAAAGATAATCTGGAACTCGACTGAGGGGGGACATAGGGGGGACAAACAAGGACAGACAAAGGGATTAAGTCGATTATATCGACCCCAGTGTGTAACTGGTACTTAATTTATCGACCCCGAAAGGATGAAAAGCAAATTCGACTTGGGCGGAATTTGAAATCAGAACGTAACAGCAGTCGAAATACCGCTAAGCATTTCGCCCAGCGTGCTAAGGTTTCTGCCAGCTCACCGCCTTAAGCACATACCTATTGTGTCCATATGCAAGAGCACTTCGGTGCAACAATTCATTAATACCCTAAAACCATAAGTGGATGTTTGACCATAGCATATATATTTTGGCCGTTTATACACATCTGTTGAATATATATAATACATGGTATAATAAATTATTGCTAACTTCAAACCATATCTTGATATTAATTTTCTCATATAGACCGACGCACACATATATACACTTGTCTTCGTCGCTTGTTTTTCTGTAAATTTCAACTATTTATTACATATATATATAATATCAACTATATATATATATATATATATAT
>NC_068997.1:22216989-22217598 GCF_001194135.2 Octopus bimaculoides
GCGACTGCGGCCATGCTGAAGCACCGCCCTTTAGTCAAACAAATCGACCCCAAGACTTATTGTTTGTTAGCCTAGTACTTATTCTATCGGTCTCTTTTGCCGAACCACTAATATACGGGACGTAAACACACCAGCTTCGGTTGTCAAGCGATGTTGAGGGGGACAAACACAGACACACGCACACACGCACACACACGCACACACACACACACACACACACACATATATATACGACGGTCTTCTTTCAATTTCCGTCTACCAAATCCACTCACAAGTCTTTGGTCAGACCAAGTCTATAGCAGAAGACATTTGCCCAAGGTGCCAAGCAGTAGGACTGAACCCGCAACCATGTGGTTGGTAAGCAAGCTACAGACGACACAACCACTCCTGTGCCTATATACTGTATAAAGAATACGGAAGCAACTACATCATAAAATTTTTTTCGATTTAATTTTGCAGTTGGTCATACAGCATAATTGCTTCGCTACAATGACCAACACGTGTTTCTGCAGCACGCAGTATCTGCAGCACGCAGTATCTGCAGCACGCAGTATCTGCAGCACGCAGTATCTGCAGTAAAACATGCAGCTCAGCATAATCTTCTGTGCA
>NC_068997.1:22217608-22218734 GCF_001194135.2 Octopus bimaculoides
CAGTAAAACATGCAGCTCAGCATAATCTTCTGTGCACTTTTATACAAGGTCCTTCAGCAAATGTGCCTCGAGGTGAACACGTAATCTGCAACAGAAAGTTATTTTACCATATTAAAAATTCATTTATCACACAATTGAAATATGTCAATGTAAGTATATAGAACTCCTTGTAGTTGAGAAGCAAGCTTCTTACCACACAGCCACGCCTGCTCGTGTATATATATATATTTATCAGTCCTTGATATATAAGCAATCCTTGATATATGACTTAGCGAAAGGAGTTGATATGTGACGTCCCTATGGAATAAAGGGTTTGTATGAAGTAACGGTCAGTTAGGCAGGTAACATAAACATTATGTCAAATTTGACAGCTTCTGCAATAAAATGGTTTAAATGAATTTTCCTCCTGGTTACAAAATTTCAAATTCCTCCTTTGATATCCCTCTAGGTTTCAAACATACATCCGGACATGTTTATTTTAGTCTCCATTTTTTCCTTTTTCACCAATGATAGGTCTCTCATTATTTCTTCTCTCTCTGTGTCTCTCTCCCTTTCTCTTTTTCCTACACACACATTCATATGTATATGCGCATGCGTGCTTCAATGAATGAATGTGTAAAATTTGCGGAAATATGCGGCATGGCCATAAAGTTTTTAAAAATTAATATTTGTATTTTTCTTTTCTTCCGCTGATTGTTTATGAAATTTTCTAAAGAAGTGGATCCAGACTTTACGGTCACCCTGAATATCTATCTATCTATCTATCTATCTATCTATCTATCTATCTATCTATCTATATCTATCTATCTATCTATTTATCTATCTATCTATCTATTTATCTATCTATCAAGGTATCTCTCTCTCTCTCTCTCTCTCTCTCTCTCTTATAAATCTAACGGAGACCACAAATGACATTTTAAGATCCACAAAGATCAGAACTTATCTGCAACATTGGTGGTCCAAATCGGATGTGCAATCAATGTGGGTGTCTTTTCAGAACATTGCCTGGTTTCAAAAGCCACATCAGATGCTATGATGGTTCTAAGGTGTAGGTACAGGAGATGGTCAAACTCTGCATAATAAGGAGTAGACAACCACCATATATATATATATATATATATATATA